>NC_091481.1:81112950-81249996 GCF_036971445.1 Narcine bancroftii
TCACAGAGCCGGCTGTGAGATTGTACTTCTGTGAGCTCTGAGAGTGACTTCGAAAGGGCCCGGTTCAGGCTTGTATCCCGGAGGGTGATTGAGACCCGACCGGGCGGGGCTTGGTCCATTCAGATCGGCTGATTGACAGCCGGCCAGGTGTAGTTCTGTCCCCTTACTCTCCTCCAGGTACAGAGGTTGCACCCTGCAGTAGGCCGGTGGGGGACCACCACACATACAGGACATCACATACAACCTGAGATTCTTTTTTCCTGCTGGCGTGGCAGAATCACCACTTATTTGGTAGTACAAAAAAAAACTGTACTCAATGTACACATGTAAACTATAAAAGAAACGTAAACAATGTGCAATACAGAGAGGGAAAAAAATCAATAAAATGCAAAAGTTAGAGCCCTTAAACGAATCCCTGATTGAGTCTGCCGTTGAGGAGTCTGATGGTGGAGGGGGAGCAGCTGTTCCTGAACCTGGTGGGTGCAAGTCTTGTGGCCCTTGTGCCTCGTTCCTGATGGCAGCAGCGAGAACAGAGCATGGGTTGATCCTTGATGATTGCTGCTCCTCTCCGACTACAATACTTGCGTACACGGCATTAAATTCTTGTATCAAATCGATTCATTTGACAATTAGTATCATATGGTGGGACAGAAGAAAAATTGCCATTTTACTGATCATTCGGACATTTACAGCTCCTCATGAATCAGCAAGTTCAAACAATGGGAAAGAATGAGTAATTAGGTACTTCTTGCAATTTTCATCATTTGCTACATCTGTGAAACGTGCTGGGAAAAATCCGTCAAATTGGAACAGTTCAGTGCTCTCACATTTTAGTGAACATCCAACAATGGATTAATGGGAGATTTGAACGTGAGTAAATGGATAAGACTATCTTTCTTTTTACGGGCAGCTTTTGGATGGAACTAATTGGATTTGTAGAACGCACCATGATTAACTCACCCCCCCCCCGAGGGAGAAACCGTTCTGCCTCTGTTCCCAGCTGGGAGAGCCAACCACCTCAAGGCCAAAGTCTGGGGGAAACTTCCTCGAGCGTTTCTGCACCAAGTTTCAGGGATATAAGCCAGAACAAGTGATGCAATCCTCAAGAGGGGCGTGGGATCAGAATATCACCAGGTGATGTAGATCAAATAACCATTTACAGAGTGGAAACAGGCCATGTTGGCCCCTCCCCTCCCCTCCCCCACTCCCCCTCCACTTCACCAAGTGAAGTGCAGGAAGGGGCAATTTCAGTGGGGTGCAAGTTGGTCTGGCCTGGGTGAATTCAAACTGAACTGAATAGATAAAGCTGGATTGAGGTGTTAAAGGTGGATCATTTCTCCCATTTCAATTCCCCGACCCATTCCCTCACTGCCATGTCTGTCCATGGTGTAGTGCACTGCCAGACTGAGACCACCCACTAATTGGAGGAACAACACCTCGTCTTCATCTGAATACCCTCCAACCGGATGGCTAAACATTGACTTCTCTGGTTTTCATTAAACCCCACCCCCCCATCTTCTTCCTCAGTCACCTTTCACGCATCTCTCTCTCTCTCTTCCCTTTACCCTCCGTCTCCTTTCACAGAGCCAAAATCATTTCTCATCTTTCCTCTTATCATATCCAACTAACACCTTTTGTTGATCTGGACTCCTCACCCCACCCCCCCCCCCACCCCCCACCACCCCAAAGCTAGCCTTGTCTTTATTCAACACCTTCTCTTCCTTGCTTATTCCTTGACAAAGGGCTAAGCCCTCCTATGGTCACTGTGAGACAGGCTGACGTCCTCTAGCATTTCTATGTGTTTTCGCTACGATTGTAGCAGATTTTCGTGTTTTGCATGGTTCATTTCTAGCCTGGGTATTTTCATGTGAAGAGTCGGGAGGTTACTACAAGTGATACAAGAGAAGCAAGCTGATTGCAGAAAATTCCAAAGAGGCATGAAGGAGAAACAAGAAGGGCAAAGGGAGAGAATGTGAAAAGGCTGGAGACCGACCTTGAAGGAACTCCAAGATCAAAGTTCAGATTTATTCTCAGGGTACATACATGATATCACATACAGCCATGAGATTCATTTTTCCTGAGGGCGGCAGAATTAGTACTAATTGGGTAACTGTATACTCAAGTAGAAATAAATATGTACAAAAGAGAGAAATATAAACAAACTGACTGCAATACAGAAAATAAATATTCACTAATAAATAATGTGGAAAGTAAGAGCGCTTAAATGAGCCCCTGATTGAGTTTGTCGTTGAGGAATCTGATGGGAGGGGGGAGCAGCTGTTCCTGAACCTAGTGGGGGCGAGTCTTGGGCACCGATACCTCTTTCCCGATGGCAACAGCGAGAACAGAGCGTGCGGTGGGTGGGGTGGATCACTGATGATTGCTCTCTGATGGCAGCGTTCCACGTAGATTTTCTCAATGGTGGGGAGGGTTTTGTCTGCGATTATAACTGGGCTATGTCCCGGCAGCCACTCTACCTGCAGGAGTGTACCGCCGGCCTACTGCAGGGGGCAGCCTCTATACCTGCAGAGTGTACTGCCGGCCTACTGCAGGGGGCAACCTCTATACCTGCAGGAGTGTACTGCCGGCCTACTGCAGGGGGCAGCCTCTATACCTGCAGGAGTGTACTGCCGGCCTACTGCAGGGTGGGCAGCCTCTATACCTGCAGGAGTGCTCCACCGGCCTACTGCAGGGGGCAGCCTCTGTACCTGCAGGAGTGTACCGCCGGCCTACTGCAGGGGGCAGCCTTTATACCTGCAGGAGTGTACTGCCGGCCTACTGCAGGGGGCAGCCTTTATACCTGCAGGAGTGTACTGCGGCCTACTGCAGGGGGCAGCCTTTATACCTGCAGGAGTGCTCCACCGACCTACTGCAGGGGGGCAGCCTCTGTACCTGCAGGAGTGTACCGCCGGCCTACTGCAGGGGGCAGCCTTTATACCTGCAGGAGTGTACTGCCGGCCTACTGCAGGGGGCAGCCTCTATACCTGCAGGAGTGCTCCGCCGGCCTACTGCAGGGGGCAGCCTCTCTACCTGCAGGAGTGTACCGCCGGCCTACTGCAGGGGGCAGCCTCTGCACCTGCAGGAGTGTACCGCCGGCCTACTGCAGGGGGCAGCCTCTGTACCTGCAGGAGTGTACCGCCGGCCTACTGCAGGGGGCAGCCTCTGCAACTTCAGGAGTGCTCCGCCGGCCTACTGCAGGGGGCAACCTCTGTACCTGCAGGAGTGTACCGCCGGCCTACTGCAGGGGGCAGTCTCTGCACCTGCAGGAGTGTAAGGGACAGGACAACACCTGGCCAGCTGCCAATCAGTCAGCCTGAATGGATCAAGCCCCACCCAGTTCGGGTGTCAATCACTCTCTGGGATATAAACCTGCGCCGGCCTCCCGAGGCCTCACACTGAGTTGCTGCAGCCATGGCCAGCCTTGCTCTGTGGAGGTCTTTGTGGATTAAAGCCTGTTGTTCAGTCTGATTCTGTCTAACAGCACACCACATAATTATCTTAAAACATGAAAGTAGAATCAAACTTTAACTTATTACTATTGACTTAACTAACCTAACTTAACTCCCTTCTAATTCTAAGTGCACGTGTGTGTAATGTGTGTGTAAGTGCAGAAAAGTTCTTTGGATCACAGTCCAATCTCACTTCTCACTCCTCCAAGTTCACTGGCTGCAGGCAATTCTTAGACTGTGCACAGAATTTAACATTTATAAAGTTCACCAGGCTTTGGTGCTCGAAAGGTAAATGGTTACCGCTCAGGAAGGTTCTTGTCAGTTTTCAGAGAGAGATTTGTTGTTCCAGGACATCCACAACTCATGTACTTCCATCAGTGTCTTGCTGTCGAAACTTGCCCCCTCAGGGTTCTCCAGATGATAACCTCTTTCTTTCAGGTCACCACAGAGTTCCTTTTTGTTTCCCTTATTCCAAGTAAAATATTAGACAGCCAGTCCTCTCCTCTTGCATGAACCACAAGATGTTATATTATTAGTAATTATTAATAAAAATATTGTTTTAAAAATAACATTGTCGATGAATTTGTATTCCTGCTGAAGTGTGATTTAACAGCAGCATTTGGAGGGGCATGGGAGGAGTGTATTGAGTAGGGGGAAAGTAAGGGGTGATGGAGCAGTGGGAGGGAGGGAGGGAGGGGAAATGGGGCATGGAGGGGCAGGGAGGGAGAAGTGGTGGAGAGTGAGGGAAATGGGGAGTGAGGAGCCAATGGAGGGGAGTGTGGGGAAAAGTGAGGGAGGTGTGAGAGGGACGGGGAGGGGAAGTGGTGGGAGTGAGGAGCCAATGGGGGGTGAGTGCGGGGAAAGTGAGGGGGAGTGAGAGGGACAGGGAGGGGGAAGTGGTGGGGAGTGAAGGGAAATGGGGAGTGAGGGGAAATGGGGAGTGAGGAGCCAATGGGGGGGGTGAGTGTGGGGGAAAGTGAGAGGGGAGTGAGAGGGACAGGGAGGGGAAGTGCGTCAGGAGTGAGGGGAAATGGGGAGTGAGGAGTCAATGGAGGGGTGAGTGCGGGGAAAGTGAGGGGGTAGTGAGAGGAACAGGGAGGGGGAAGAGGTGGGGAGTGAGGGAAAGAGAGTGAGAAGTGTATGGGGGTGGTAGAGTGTGGAGGCGGTGAGCAGGTGATTAAATTGGACTGGACATCAGTGAGAACGATAGCCTTTATATGATCTAACTTGACAAAGCACACCAAGAGCTGGTCCCTTGCTGCCTCTTGGCAGCAATGGCAATGCCTCAATGGCCCCCGCCACCCCAGGCCGTGCCCTCTTCACACTGTTACCATCAGGAAGGAGGTACAGGAGCCTGAAGATGAACACCCAATGGTACAAAAACAGCACCTATAAGCCTAAATGCACCTGAAATTGTCTGATCTCAGAAGCTAAGCAAGAGGGGAGACCGCCTCGGAACACCAAGGTTTCTGTGAGGGGCGCTGGACAAAGTGGCGACTCTCTGTCTGCTTTATGGAGGGCAAAATTTCATGTGTGTTACAAATTCTAAATGTAGTACAGTACAACTACGATTATCTGAGATGGTTGGGACCGGGGCCCATGTCGGATAAACATTTTTTCGGAGAACTGGTCATTTTTTTAAAAACAGCCCAGTAGCAACAGGAAATCACCCAGAACAGTGTTTATACAACAACAAACAACAAGTGAAGGCTTTTAAGCATTAAAATAATGTTTAATTCTCATTTAAAAAATGCTGGCCGCACCTCCCCACCGAGGCCCCAATCAGTTCAGCTCCGGAAAAATATCGGATAAATGAGGATTCCGGACAATCGGAGTTGTGCCTTATTACTTAACAATAATGGAATCTTTAACTTTTTTAACCTCTCCCATCGGGATATCAGATTTCAGATTTATTGCCAGAGTACATACATGGCATCACATACAACCCTGAGATTCCTTTTTTCCTCTGGGCACAGCAGAATTACCACTAGTGCAAAAATTAAACTGTGCACAGCGTGAACATTTAAAAAAAATAAAAGAACTGTAAACAGGTAACGAATGAAAACAAAACTGACTGTGCAATACAGGGAGAAAAAAGAAAATCGATAAAGTGCACAAGTCAGAATGAGTCCCTGATTGAGTTCATCGTTGAGGGGGGGGGGGAGCAGCTGTTCCTGAACCTGGGGGTGCGACTCTTGTGGCCCCTGTGCCTCGTTCCTGATGGCAGCAGCGAGAACAGAGCGTTGTGCTGGGTGGTGAGGGTCCTTGATGATCGCTGCTGCCCTCCGACGGCAGCGTTCCCTTAGATGGTGGGGAGGGTTTTGCCTGTAATGTCCTGGGCTGAATGGACAAATAGTTCCCCTTATTTTTTGCATTATTCTATTTATTTTTAAAAGGTAATTTTATAGCAATTATTTGGACTTGTAATGCTGCCGCGTGAAATCTCTTGGTGCCTGCCACATTGACCACCGCCAGTGGGCTGGCCTCCAACCGTGCATCTTGGCGCCTCACAGTTCGGCGGGCAGCAACCTCCTTTGAAGAAGACCGCAGAGCCCACCTCACTGACAAAAGACAAAGGAGAAAAACCCAACCAACCAATTTTCCACTTGCAACCGCTGCAAACCGTGCCTGCCTGTCCCGCATCGGACTTGTCAGTTACCAACGAGCCTGCAGCAGACGTGGATATACCCCTCCATAAATCTTCATCCGCGAAGCCAAGCCAAAGAATGCTACCGCAAAAACAACAAATTCCACAAAATGTTCATGACTAAAGGAATTCAAATTCTGATCCATCCAACCGGTCGGTCAGTGGTGCTCGGCCTTGTCAGTCCATAGAACCCAATGCTTGTCATCCCTCAAGCCCGCCACACGGTGGAGCCCTCTACCCCCTTCAACCCAGGGATCCTGTCTGGGTCCCAGATACCTGGTGTTTTGAAGTTAATATTTATTTCCAAAAGGAATGGTAGTACTTTGAGCTGAATTGTTGCCACTCCGGGTCAGTCCTCCAGTAGAGTGGAAGCAAAGACAATAATCTTTCATTGAGCCTTTCCGATCAGTTCTAGATCTCACAGCACAATCCCCTTGCTTCTCACTGTTTACAACTCCTTCAGTCAGATCATCTGTCGTTAACAAGCCCTCCTCAAACCCACCCAGCCGACACTAATCCGTATCATCCATTTTCCACCCAATCACATGCGCTTTACCCCCTCCCCCAAAGGACGCAATTGGGTGGAACGGGTCTCAATGGCCAGGATTGGCTTCTAGTGCGTAGTAAATAAAAATGTAACATTTAAAACATGCCTGCTTTAGAATTTCTTCAGTTCTGCGAAACATTCTACTAGTTCCCTCTTCACAGATGCTACCTGACCTACTGAGTATTTCCAGCAAACTTTTCTGTTTTTAAAAATTATTATTTCCAATTTTTTATCTAGACATACAGCGCGGTAACAGGCAATTGCGGCCACTAGTCCGTGCCACCCAATTAACCTGCACCCCCGTTATATTTTTGAATGGTGGGAGGAAACTGGAGTCCCCTTGGAAAACCCACGCAGGCACAGGGAGAATATAGACAGCACTGGATTTGAACCCCAGTCCCGATTGCTGGCGCCGTAAAGGCGTTGCGCTGACCGCTACGTGGCGGCATCTGTGGGATTTTGCTTTCCGCCAATTGTGTGTCACTGGCAAACCCTTGCTTTTCCATTGGCCATTGCATAACCATTTTTACAGCCAGTGCAGTCTCAGTGGAGTTGCGGACCTGGACGAGGACGTGGAGGGATGGGTCAGTAGGTTTGCGGATGATATGAAAGCTGAAGGTGTTGTGGATAGTATAGAAGGTTGTCATAGTTGACAAGAAGATATAGACAGGATGTAGATTTAGATGAAAAAATGCCAAATGGAGTTCAATCCGGATAAGTGTGAGGTGATGCATTTTGGAAGGTCAAACTTGAAGAAGTAGTACATGATGAATGGTAGGATACTAACAGTGTGGGACTTTGGGGTCCAAATCCATGCATCTCTCAAGGTTTCCCCCCTGGGTTGATGGAACAGTTACGAAGCCCTATGGGATCCCCGGCTTCATTAGTCAGAGAATTGAGTTCAGGGGTCGACAAATCTCTGAATGCTCTCTGAATGGAATGCTTATTCCATTCAGTTCTGGTCGCCTCATTACAGAAAGAATGTGGAAGCTAATGGGGAGGGTGCAGAGGAGATTTATCAGGATGTTTTCCGGATTGGAAAATACCTCTTACGAGGCAAGGTTTGCAGAGCTGGGACTTTTCTCTTTGGAGCGAAGGTGACAATCGAGGCTGACAATATTCTGAGAGGCATAGATAAGCCGGCACCTTTATCCCAGGGTGGGAGTAACAAACACAAGAGGACATCCGTACAAAGCAAAGGGAGGAATGTTTAGGGGAGATATCAGGGGTCCTTTTTTTGCACAGAGAGTTGCGGGTGCCTGGAATGCGTGGCCGGGGGGTAGTGGTTCAGGCTGAAGCAATAGAGGCATTTAAGAGACTCTTAGGCAGGCACATGGAGGAACGAAAAACAGAGGGTAGGGAGGGTTTAATATTTTTTGTAATATATATAGGTTAGCACAACATTGTGGGCCAAAGGGCCTGTACTGTGCTGTTCAAGTGAAAGGAGAATAAGTAGGCCAATCAGCCCATCGAGTTCTATTCCCTATTCTCCTATTCCAGGGGTTCTCAACCTTTTTCTTTCAACTCACATGCCACCTTATCATTTACTAATCACCCAGTACCTCTCTCTCTTTCACTCTGTCCCCTTTCTGCTAGCTCCCAGCCCCCTCCCCCTTTCACTCCCCAGCTTTTTTTCTCTCCCGCCCTCGCACCCCATATCCACTTAAGACCTCTTGCCTGTGCTCCTCCATCTAAACCCCCATGTGCACTCCCCTCCCCCCCCCCCCCCCAGTTTTACTCAGGTACTGCATACTTTTTGCTCACACTTTCACGAAGGGCTCAGGCCCGAAACCTCAGTTACACGTCTTTTCTGCATAAGGAATGTTTTGCATAACCTACTGAGTTGCTCCAGCCTTCCTGGGGATTAATCCTGTCTGACCTGCCAAGTTCCTCCAGCGATTCTTTGCCTGCGAGATTAAAGTTCCCCATCACAGACTTCAAGGCCAGGGGTAACACAGGGGTACAGACTCCTCTGCCTGCAAAGTTCACTTGTGGTGAAATGGAATCTGATTTAGCCCCCCCGCTCTACTCGCTATACACCCAGGACTGTGTGGCTAGATCAGTGGTTCTCAACCATTTTTTTCCCACTCACGTAAGTGGATGTTCTCCATAGATTGTCACATTGTCATGGTGGAGAAGCCTGTGTGGTCCTGAGATCCCGAGAGCTACGCTCCTGGAAGGGCCTAAGGTCAAGGGTGAGGTCCCGGACAAAGAACAGGCCCCAACGGTGGGACAGGCGGACGAAGTTACTTCAAACTCAATGGCTGTGAAGGCTGCCACAAATCTGATTGTGAATGACTGGAGAGTGAAACAGAACTTTCCTGGACATGTACACATTACATAGTAAGTTAAAATTTGATCCTGTTTTCATGTTTAAAGATAATTAAAAGCCACTTTTGTGTAAGTAACTATTTGTCTTGGTGAATTTCTGTTGCTGCTGGGTTTTGGGGTCCTCTGGGCCGATAACAACATCGTATTAGAACCCAGGTCGTTGGCGCTGTCAGGAGTTTTGCTTGATTCTTCTTCCTCATTTCTAGGGGAGTTATTTTCTTGGCCAAAAATAAATTTTATTCAAAATAAAACCATATACAGAGCAAAACGGTGAAGCCTTTTTGCATTAACTATGACATATTCAGATATTCATTCCTTTATCAAACACTGCAATATTAACCTTCTGATCTCCCATCATAGCCCTGCTCCCTGGCTCCTTGATGTTACTCCCTCTTCTATTGTTCGAAGGGCTTCCCCTCATTCTTAACCCCTCACTGCCTGTTGACAGAAGGACTCCTCTAGGCTGCAGTCCTTCTCCTCAGCGCCTCGCGTTGGCTGCACCAAGCCTCAGTGCCCCCCTGCAGCCTGGAGTGGGTCAGTCAGCAGTATTGCCCCCCCCCACCGACACCTCCGGGCGCTAGAAGACCAACGGTGTTTGGGCAGACTGAAGTGCGTCTTTCATTGAGTTGGGTGTCTTCCAGCAGCTCTGGGCGTCTGGTTTGCGCGAGTCCCCGCGACGGCTGATAGATAAAAGAGTCGTCTGTCACGCTGCCGCTGGGGATGAACCGTGACAAGGACCCCTGCATCCCTCTCCACACATGCATTCAGCAAAGTAGTGGGCGACCGTCTCCTCTCCAACTCGGGGGCAAGGCAGATGATATTCCTATAAGGATCTGTCCGGGAGGGATTATCTCACTGCCAGCCAGGCCGAGTCCTAGTGCTTGAGCGATGAGGCATTCCAGCAGATGATCTGGAAGGTCTTCTCAAGGAACCACCCTACCCCATCTATCGAGTCCTCGTCCTCAGTGGCTGGAGGCTGCTCCGTGCTGACCATTGCCTGATGGACTTGTGGTCAAAAGTGTTTGTGAAAAACCTTTTCTACAAAGGTTGGCAGACAGTTAAGGAAGGTCAACCCCAGTGACGTCCTACACTTTGTGGCCGACATGGTTGATCTTTTCCTACCGTGTTTACAATAAGTGTGGGTGTTTTCCAGTTGTGAAATGCCTTTAACGATTGAGTAATATGCAATAGAAGAGCACATTTTTCGTCACTCGGCTCACTCGGTTCTCATCAAAGACTGTGCCTTTGACAGGAGTATGATTCTGTGTTAACAAAAAAGGAGTTGTTAAATTGTCTCCTCCCTGGGTTAACTGGAGTGTCGAGGAAAGAAGCCGACTGATGTTCTGGAAGTAATCCACTTTGTTATTCTAACAATAATTAACCCTGAGAACTCTTTAGAGTTATTTACATCCATGTTTATCCTCCAAGTTCCTAACCAATTTGCACTGCTCAGAAGCGCCTCCTGCTGGTCCTGGCGGTGGCCCGAGCTCAAGGATCGCCGCAACCTGTTGCCATCGCGACCTGAGTCAGAGTCCACAGCACTAAACAGGCACTTCGGCCCATCTGGTCTGTGCCAAGCAAGCTAGTCCCAGTTGCTGTGTTCTGTCCACATCCCTTTAAGCCAGGGGTGTCTAGAATGTGGCCCCTGGGCCAACTATGACCCATTTCCCATTTTTCAAGTGGCGCGGGGTGAATTTTAAACCTAAAATGGTATATGACCCATTAGTCTCTAACAATAAATGGGTCTGTATGTACATTGCACTTATTAGTTTCAACCCAAGATGTCGCTGCCATTTTGAACAACAGTGATTTTCAAACTTTTTTTTCCCACTCACATCCCACCTGATGTAATCCTTATGCCATAGATACTCTGTGATTAGTAAGGGATTGCTTCAGGTGGGAAATCGTCCCTGATTGACTCATTCTGTGCACAGTTTCGTGACCCCAAAGGAAATGGGCCAGTGACAATTTTTCTCAAGCAAAATATTTCAGTAAGAATTGGGTCTGGAGCAGTGATTCTCAACCTTCCCTTCCCACTCACATCCCACCTTAAGCGACCCCTTACTAATCACAGAGTATCAATGGCCTAGGAATTACTTAAAGTGGGATGTAAGTGGAAAGAAAAAATTTGAAGACCACTGTTGCAATGTTTAATGATGAAAATGTTTGCCTCAGTTAAAAACTTTTATCTCAGTTAAATCTCAGTTGATTAAACAAGGCGGAACCGAAAAGACGGAAAATAGCAAGGGAGTGCCACGGAGGGAATATGAATATTTTTTTCACGGAGGTCAAGGGGAAAGTGTGTGTGTTTGATTTGCAAGGAATCTGTTAACTTTATCTACAGATTTACACATTGCACCATAATCATTAAGGTAGACACTTGGGCCATGAACTATATTCACTGAGAGTTGCGGAGGAAAGTTGCCCCTTCCTTCATCTTTCCTCCTGTTCTCATTTTGCGGTCAAATTTTTATTTTGGTCTGCTTTTTGAATGAGAGTTTTAAAGAGTTTTATTGCATTCATATGAATTAAATTTAAGAGCAGCAGATACAGAAATGCTGAATGTCATAGGTGAGCATATCACTAAACTACTGTAATGTCGATGGTTAAACTGCTCAGTAGTGTTTGTTATATATTCAGGACAATGTGAAATATTTTGTAACCGCGTAAAAATAAACCCTTCTCAATGTAGTAACTGTAGTTCACCACTGTTCGGCGCGCGCGCTTGTGTGTGTGTGTGTGTGTGTGTGTGTGTGTGTGTGTGTGTGTGTGTGTGTGTGTGTGTGTGTGTGTGTGTGTGTGTGTGTGTGTGTGTGTGTGTGTGTGTGTGTGTGTGTGTGTGTGTGTGTGTGTGTGTGTGTGTGTGTGGGAGTGTGAACAGTGTCCTGAGATGGTGGAAGACATCAGTAAGTAAAGTCTCTTTTGCTATTTGAATCTTGCATCTCTAAGTTATTTAAGAAGCCGCCCAAGCAACACAGAGATATAATTACATGACAGTTACTGCAGTGAGAAGGGTGTATTCTTACACGGTCACAAAGTAGTTTAATTGTCCTGATTATATAACTGCTGTATAGTAATTGCAATAGAAAATTAATTTTCGACAGCACAGGGGTTTTCTGGTCTAAAAACACCAGTTTTCTTGCACTTATTCACAGTGGTGCACTGGGGGTCAGCTAGGGATTATTTGAGGTATGTGAATGGGAAAAGAAAAGATTGAGAGCCACTTCTGTATTGGGGATCCCCCCCCCCCCCCTCAACTCCTCTCCCAGCCTCTGAGCTTATGAAGATGTTTCTCATCTGTTGGACGCGAGAGATACATGGGAGACTGCAGATGCTGGAGGCAGTCGCCGAACACAACGCTCTGGAGCAGTGGTTTTCAAGCTTCCCGCCCCCCCCCCCCCCCAGGCTCACATTCCACTTTAAACCATCCCTATTTAAGGGCTCTGCAGGGGTGCAGTGCTAATATTTTAGGTGTCACAGCTCGTCAAAAACCGTGACAAGGAGGTGCCTGAAACCACTCCAGAGGTGCTGGAGTTGTGCTCCGGAGAAATTCGGCAGCAATGCACCCCTGGTGCTCTGTGATTAGTAAGGGATTGCTTAAGGTGGTATGTGAGTGGAAAGAGAAATGTTTGAAAGCCACTGTTTTAATCGTCCCTAATGGACTCGTTATATGCAGGGTTTCAGTACTCCAAAAGAAATGGGCCAATGACAATTTTTCTCAAGCAAAATATTTCAGTCACAATTGGGTCTAGAGCAGTGGTTCTCAACCTTCCCTTCCCACCCACATACCACTTTAAGCAATCCTTCACTAATCTCACGCCGTCTATAAGGAGTCTGAAGGTCCTTCCCGTGACTGCGTGGGCTTTTCCCGGATTCTCCGGTTGCCTCCCACCCTTCAAAATGTACTGGGGGTTGTAGGTCAATCGGGCATAATTGAACGGCATGGGCTCATGGGCTGGAAGGGCCTGTTACCATGCTGCATGTCAAAATTTAGATTTCAGATTTATTGTCAACTCTGAGATTCTCTTTCCTGTGGGTGAGGCAGAATTACCACTAATTGGTAGTGCAAAAAAACTGCACTCAAGAACCTATATATACAAGCTCTCTGCTTGTAAACAAATAAAAAGAATGCAAACAAACTGACTGTGCAATATAGAGAGAGAGAAAAAAATCAATGATGTGTAAGAGTCCTTAAATGAGTCCCTGATTGAGTTTGTCGTGGAGGGGGAGCAGCTGTTCCTGAACCTGGTGGTGCGAGTCTTGTGGCACCGAGACCTCTTTCCTGAGTGCTGTGGATCGTTCATGATTGCTATGGCAGTATTCCCAGTAGACATTCTTGTTGGTGGGGAAGGTTTTGCCTGTGATGTCCTGGGCTGCGTCCACGACCTTTGGCAGGGTTAAAATTTAAAGGAAAGGGACTGCCTTGAAAGCTCGTTCTATTTCACATGGGAATTGAATGTATGATTTTTACCTCATGATTGGTAATATTGCAGATAATGTTTTTGTTAAAAATTCCAGATTTATTTAATTTGCATCTTAAATTCCTCATTTGCCATGCTGGGATTCGAACCCAGATCTATGGATGACCGAACCAAACATCTTGATACTTTGGTCCAGTCTAACTATTGTTAAACTGCAGCCCCATTGTAACCACACATTGCCTACACTCCTTACATTGCCAGTTTGGTGCTGCCATCTCCCCTGTTTAAAGATTCTCACCTTCCAGCTTGTCCCTCCCATCCTAGTCATGGAAGTCACTTGTGCCAGACCTCGGCTCAACCACTCAGGAAGAGAAAAGAATTGGTGTTGCTGGGGATTGTAGACGGCTGCATCATAGTCTAGTATGAAAACACCAATACCCCAGAGTGTAAAGCCCTCCAAAAAGTAGTGGACACAGCCCAAGCCATCACAGGCAAAACTTTCCCCGCTACTAGGTACATCTTGTGCTGATACAACCACTGGCTGAACTCCCACCGTCCTACTGAAGGTAGGCAACCTGGGAGGCTGGCCCCACTAACTCCCTGCCAATCACCTGCCCATATAAAGACTCGTGCCGGCCCCTTTGGTAGTCAGTCGAGCGCGTGGAGCCAGGAAGGTTATAGAGACCTTGTGTGTACTTTTAAGTAGATTAATGCCTGTTTGTTCAGTCTACGTACCCTGTCCCTGAATTCTCGCACAGCAGCACTCACACATCTGCAGGGAACGCTGCCGTCGGAGGGCAGCAGCGATCATCAAAGACCCTCACCATTCAGCGCTGTTCTCGCTGCTGCCATCAGGAAAGAGGTATCGGTGCCACAAGACTCACACCAACAGGTTCAGGACATAGCTGCTCCCCCTCCACCATCAGACTCCTCAACAACAAACTCATTGTTGTGCATTTATTGATTTTTTTTTTATTTTCTCAGTATTGCAGTCAGTTTGTTTACAGTTTTTTTTTGATTGTTTACATGTTCACGCTGTGAACCGTTTATTTTTTGCACGACCAATTAGTGGTAATTCTGTCGTGTCCGCAGGAAAAAGGAATCTCAGGGCTGTATGTGATGTCCAGAGGACCTCAAACCCCAGCAGCAATAGATATTCACCAAGACAAATAGTTACTTAAACAAAAGTTGCTTTTAATTAGTTTTAAACATGAAAACAGAATCACTCTTTAACTTAACACTATTGACTTAACTAACCTAACTTAACCCCCTTCTAATTCTAAGTGCACGTGTGTGTAATGTGTGCGTAAGTTCAGAAAAGTTCTTTGGTTCACAGTCCAATCTCACTTCTCATTCCTCCAAGTTCACTGGTTTCAGGCAATTCTTATACTGTGCACAGAATTTATCATTTATGAAGTTCACCAGGCTTTGGTGCTTGAAAGGTAAATGGTTACCGCTCAGGAAGGTTCTTGTCAGTTTTCAGAGAGAGATTTGTTGTTCGCTGGACACCCACAGCTGATTCCTTCTTAATCAGCTACTCCAGTGTCTGGCCGACGAAACTTGCCTCCTCAGGGTTCTCCAGATGATGACCTCTTTCTTTCAGGTCACCAGAGAGTTCCTTTTTGTTTCTCTTATTCCAAGTGAAACATTAGACAGCCAGTCCTCTCCTCTTGCATGAACCACAAAGGCTTTGACCAGGCTGAAATGAGCACTCACAACCCGTCTTCCAAATGGGGTTTTCCACAAGCTTGCCAGCTTGTCCTGTTCCAGTCCCAGTTGCTGCTGCTAACTGTAAAACTGCAGAAGTGAATTCCCTCTCTCTCTCTCTCTCTCAGAGAAAAAAAACCTGTTTTATCTCTCTCTGCTTGCAAAACCACATGACCCTCTAAGAACAGCAAGTTCCATTCCAGACAGCTTGCGGCTCTGACAAGTTCTTTCATGTGTTGCCTTTTTGTAAACAACAATCCATTAGTCAAGTCTCTTGGGCACTCTCCAAAGCTTTTGCAAAGACTGTTGGCCCTGACGTGTCTAGCATGAGCAGAGCTTCAGTATATTAAATAAGATCTGTTTTAAAGTGTTTATATGTGACCTCCACTAATAAACCTGCCCCAATTTATCTCCCAAAAACATACAATACAAGCACAGCATAATCTGTCACCGTACCCTGTCAATAACTGAAATCTGAAACTAAAACAAGCTGCTGCAGGGGAAACATATTGGCCTGGAGTCACAGGGAGAATTCCGGGGGGGGGGAATCATCTCTGAAGTTGGGGGCCACCAAGGATGATGTAACGATCAATTTAAAATCTCTTCCAAAAGACATCACTGTCAACAAGGCAGTTCTCCCTCGCTGAGGAGCTGAAGAGATCTCCTCTCATTCCGAATGGGCGATGTTATTTCCTGAGTTTAAACGCAGTCTAATGGAGGATCTCAGAGGGAGTCAATGAACAGTTGATGTTTCAGGCCGGAACCTTTTATCAAGAAACCCTGCTTCTTCTATTGTTTCATTGAGAACCTTCGCTCCACACGCCCCCTCCCTCCCAAACCAGCATGACGGCCCCATGCACTGCTCAACTGCAACTTGTAGGAACAACACCTCATATTCCATCTGGGCCCTCTCCACGCAGACATGGGGGTGGGGGATTGTGGGGGGGCGGGGGGTAGAATGTACATACTCCTTACAGACAGCACTGTATTCGAACCTGAGGTGCTGGCGCTGTAATGGAGTCGAGCGAACTGTGCCTCGCCAAGTGTTTCAAGCAATCTACCCTATCTATACCTCTCACGATCTTATCTGACCCTTTGGAGTCCTCCAGGGAAATCAAGCCTCGTATCTTGAAATAATCTTTCCGAGAGGAGCAAAACTTGGCAGCCGATCCACAGGGTTGAGTGAGCGAAAGGAGTTAGGTTGTAAGTTTAGTGTTACAACCTCCATAAACCAAGGATATTTCCACAGCTGATATGGCTGTATTCCCACGCCATCGAGGGGGAGGGTGAGACTGAGGGTCGCCTATTGTCAGCTCCTGTTTTTCTAATCCGGCAGTTTTTCAATCTTATCACCTGCCCTGCACCACTGTTGATAGAGGTGTTTTGACAGGATTCAGAGACAGAACATGTCAATGAACTGGAGGTCGTTCTGCTGCCAACAGATGCTCCTTCTCCGCAGCCACAAGGGGAGAGAGAGAGAGAGAGAGAGAGAGAGCAGGCAAGAGCGAGTCCTGAACCCTAGGTTCAGCCACCTCTGCTGGGTGATTTTATGCTTGAAACCTACAAAGAACTACGTGTGGCGCAAAAATTCAACTGACGTGAGGGTCTTTTGGGAAATGACGTGTACATGTTGATCCCCTATCAGCTGGACATAGCTTAAACCAGAGGAATATTGGAAGAAGGAATTGAAGTTATGGGAAACCGTGCTGAGACCTGGGGCAGATCATATTGAATGGCAGGGCAGAATTGATGGGTCAAATGGGCCTCTCCTGCTCCTATTTTTCTGTGTTCTTGTGGGATTTTAAATTCAGAATTTAAACCGTGGGCGGCCCAGTTAGCATAGTGGTCAGTGCGATGCTCTCATGGCGCCTTTGACTGGGACCCAGGGTTTGAATCCCAAGCTGTCTGTAAGTAGTTTGTACGTTATCCCCGTGTCTGCGTGGGTTTCCTCCCACTCTTTCAAAAACATGGCTAAATGGGTATAATTGGGCGGCATGGACTTGTGGGCTGAAAGGAGCTGTTCCTGTGCTGTAGGTCTAAATTTAAATAAAAATGAAATAAATAAAATTTTAATGAATCAGATTTTATCGTCAGGAAATTCATTGTTTTGCAGCAGCTTCACATTTAAAAATAAATAAACGAATGCAAAAAAAGAGAAGGTGTCTGGGGTTTATTGTCCATTCAGGAATCTGATGGCAGAGGGGAAGAAGCCATCTTTGTGCCGCTGGGTGCTCATCTTCAGGCTCCTGGAGCTCCTTCCCGATGGTAGCAATGGCATGGCATCCTGTCGATGTCCTCGATGGAGTGAAGACTGACGCCTAGGATGACGCTGGCCGAGTTCACAACTCTCCATAGTCCTGCGCATTGGCACCTCCAGACCAGACAGCGATGCCGCTGGCCAAAATGCTCTCCATGGTGCACCTATAGAAGTTTGGTGACCTACCAAATCTCCTCAAACCCATGGCAAAGTACAGCCGCTGGCGAGCCTGCTTGTTGACTGCATCGGCATACAGGCTCCAGGAGAGGTCCTCAGAGATGTTGACCCTCCCCCCCCCCTGCTGACCCCTCAATGAGATCTGCCAAGTCAAGTTTATTGTTAGCTGATCGCACAAGTACAATCCGATGAATCAGCGTTCCCCGACCCTCGGTGCCAAACATGAAGGCATGCAACCAGATGTAACACACATATAGACAAACAATCCATGTGCAGGATAAATATTCATACATACAAATAAATAACGAAATCTAGTTTTGTAAATATAAGTATTTCGGATGGTTAGTTGAGCTGTTTCTTTGTCGTTCAGCATTTTTACTCATGTTCCTTTCTCCTGAAGTTCACAATCATCTCCTTGGTTTTGCTCATGTTGAGCTCAAGGTTGTTGGTGTGACACCACCCAACCAGCTGATCCTTCTCCCTTCTATACGCTTCCTCATTTGGTCTCAGAGAGTGGGTTGTCGCTGGCCTTGGTGACATTTTTGTCCATTCCCCCCCCCCCACGACCCCCGCCGTTGACCCCGATCGCACAGGATCAACGCACAGTGGAGTGTCTGAAGTCACGGAGAGACCAGCCTGAGATTCCTGACTTGAATTTAATTCCCTGCAAAAGAATCCAAGGCGAGTTGATGGGTGGGTGTGAGAAAGAATAAGTGACAGGGCCATAGGGAAATGAGGAGAGTGCTTTACAAGATTTTTCCTCTGGGAGATGGTATGGAAGTGAAGGGCTGATTGTCCTCTGGGGAAACCCATATGGTCCAAAGACCACACTGACAGCGCCTGAGGTCAGGATCGAACCAGGGCCACTGGAGCCAGAGGGGTGACCTCCGTAATCTTTCCCAGGCCTGACGCTGAGCTGGTCTAGCGCGGAATGCCGGCAGGAGTTCCCTGCGGACTAGACTAGCTCAGTGGGGGCCTGGAATGCTTTGCCAGGGGTGGTGGTGGAGGCTGGAACACTTAGGGACATTTAAGAGACTCTTAGACGGGCACATGGATGAAAGGTTTTTTGGTAGGAATATATAGGTCAGCACAGCATTGAGGGCTGAAGGGCCTGTTCTGAGTTATGTTGCATGAATATAAAACTGCATGCCACCAGATTCATGGGAGGTTTCTTTGATGCAGCTATCAGATTGCAGGGTTAAAATAACATTGTCCTTGCTCCATTCGAACTGATATCTCCGTGTAACCCTAAACCCTGTACTGTATTTAACTTCTTGTACTTATGTAAGTGTTGACTACTGAATAACACAAAAAGGAAACCTTTTCATTATACCTCAGTACACATGATGATAAGCTTGAACTTGAACTTCAGCTAAGTCTTTTAAACCCTTCTGGCTAATCACTTTCCTGGTTGGACAAGCCCTCCAATCCAGTGAGTCAAGCAGGAAAGCCTGGGATTGTGGCGCACTACTTAAGTGTTGGAGTGCGGTTGGCCCAATGCCTTTACAGCGATCGGGACCGGATTTGGGGTTCGGAACCCACGCTGTCCACAAGGAGTTTACACGTTCTCCCCAGGTCTGTGTGGGCTTTCCCCAGTGGGGGGGGGGGGGTCCTGGTTTCTGCCCACCATTCAAAATGTAGCAGGGGGTGTAGGTTAATGGGGTGTAAATTGGGCAGGACGGACTCGTAGGCAGAAATGGCCTGTTACCGTGCTTTAGGTCTAAATTTAAAATTTTTAAAACTCAGCATCGAAAGGACGTAAAGGGTACTTTTCTGACAGTAGCAGCGAGAACAGAGCGTGTGCTGGGTGGTGTGGATCCTTGATGATCGCTGCTGCTTTCCGAAGGCAGTGCTCCACGTAGATGTTCTTGATGGTGGGGAGGGTTTTACCTCTGAGGACAGAAGCCTGACCCCTTCATTAAGGAATGAGTGAAAACAGGTGACCCCCCTAAATAAAAATGTAGGGGGAGATGAGGAGAGGAAGGAAGAAGGGGCCCCTTCACCTGTAAACCTGCAAGGGGTCATCTACTGCATCCAGTGCTCCCAATGTGGCCTTCTCTATGTTAGAGAGTCTGGGCACAGACTGGGAGATGGTTTCCTTGAGCATCTTCCCTTCTTCTGCCACAATAACCAGTTTAATTCCACACCCTATTCCCACATCAACACCTCTATCCATGGTGTGACGAACTGCCAAACTGAGGCAACCGGCAAATTGGAGCAACAACACCTTATATTCCGTCTGGGCACTCTTCAGCTGGACGGCATTAACATCAACATCCAATTTCCATTGGGCCTTTCCCCTGAGTTTCTCCATAACTTCAATTCCTTCTTCCAATATTCCTCTGGTTTAAGTCATATCCAGCTGATAGGTGATCAACATGTACACGTCATTTCCCACAAGACCCTCACGTCAGTTAGATTTTAGCATCACATGTGGCTCTTTGTAGATTTCAAGCATATAATGGCCCCAGAAGAGGTGGCTGAACTTGAGGTTCAGGACACTCCCCCCCCTCTCTCATTCTCTCTTTCTCTCTCTCTCTCTCTCTCTCTCTCTCTCTATCTCTCTCTCTCTTTCCCTGTTGCTCTGTCTCCTTCCTTCCTGCTCACCAACTCCTTCGCTTCCCTCTCCCCTCAGAGTCCGCTATCCCCTTCCCCTATCACCTCAGCTTTCTGGTCTCTCACCTATATCCATGTGACCTTTTGCCTGATGGTCTGTGCTCCTCCCCATGCCCCTTCCTCCCTCCTCTCCTCCCACCACCTTTTTTTTTGGGTGCCTGTCTGCTTTTTGCTCATACCTTGGTGAAGGATTCAGGCCCAAAACATTGGTTACCCTATAGACAGTGGTTCTCAACCTTTTTCTTTCCATTCACATCCCACTTTAAGTAATCCCTATGCCATCGGTGCTCTGTGATTAGTAAGGGGTTGCGTAAGGTGGTCTGTGAGTGGGAAGGTTGAGAATCACTGCTCTAGACCCAATTGTTACTGAAATATTTTGCTTGAGAATTGGCCCATTTCCTTTGGAGTTCTGAAACCGTCCACATAACAAGTCAATGAGGGACGATTAAAACAGTGGGTTTCAAACCTTTTTTCTTTTCACCCACATCCCACTTTAAGCAATCCCTTACTAATCACAGAGCACTGATGGCATAGGGAATACTTAAGTGGTACGTAAGTGGAAAGAAAAAGGTTAAAACCATCAGAACCACTGGTAAAATGTTACATGTACATGAGAATAAAATAGAACATTTACAAATCGTATAGAATAACATGGATGGTATTGTAACCTACATTAAAAATAAGTGAGAGAGAAAAATGTTAAACGACTATTCTACTTATCTAAACCCACCCTACAGAGGCTATTGGCTTAACATGGACAGACCACTACTGATAATAATTTTTTTTTAATAATAATTTTAATAAATTAAAAAATTTAAAGGAGGGTGCAGATGATGGAAGACTGGAGCAACAAACACAGTGCCCGGAGTAGATCAGTGGCTCAGGGTCGAGATAGTGTGTGGCGTCCTCCGCCACACACTTTGTGTAGCGCTGCGGCAAAGAGATGATTATCTAGACCATAAAAAGGCCGGAGGAACTCAGCTGGTCTCGCGGCATCCAGAGGATATAAAGATAGAGGACTGACGCTTCAGGCCTAGGCTCTACCTTTATCTTTACCTCGTACGGATGTTTCAAGACCGTGCTGAGTTCCTCCAGCATCTCTGCGTTTACTGCAATCACCGACTCTAGAGTTTCACTCCATTATCGTCACAGTTCTGATGGGCTGAATGGCTCATCCCGTTTGACTCAATCACTCTCATGTTGCCTATTTTGGGAGTCTTCATTCAGTAAATTAGTGTTTCCTCCAGTACTGTGACTATGGTAACAAAAGCTCGGATTTTATCACCTCCTGTGGTGCTATAACTCCTTTCTCAGCAGGCGAATCAGGTGATGGCCTTTTCACTCCACACTACTGATAAATTCCAGATATTTTTTTAACTGAAGCTGCAAGCTTGATCTTTCCATCGTTGTGCTTCCTTGAGTCAACATCACAAGAGATAAGGAGCAATTTCCGCGGCGGATCCCCATTGGATGGTGGCAGTGCCAACATCAGGGGTCGCGGGCGGAGAGGGCCTCACTGCCCCCTCTTCCTCCTCACCAGGCAACTGAGGTTGCCATCGTGCTGGGCCCGAGACTCCAGGCATTAAAGATTAACCTCCAAAACGCTAAATCAAGTAGTGTGCGCTGTTTATTTTTCCGAACTGTTCTTTTTAAAATTATTGGGGATAAAGACAAATGTTTGGCTGCGTGCAAACTGCAAGTTATGTGGTATGAATTCAAAGAATGCATCCAATAAACGATGGTGAACCTTGTAATAATAACACGGGATGACAAAGATTTTTCTTCCTGAACACTTTTGGGTGTATTTAATGAATTTTGGGATGCTGAGGAAGGAGGGTGCCCCCCACCTGATAACCCAGAAGATGCCACCACTCACTTGGCTTCCCACCAAACTCTAGGCAGCAAGTCTCAGGAGTGCAATAAGAGATATTAACATCTGGTCTTACATAACGTACCTAATTTAACAAACATGGGCCATCATTCCCTCAATGAAAGGATGAAATAACATTTTTATATATCTAGGTGACCCCTGGTTTAGGGTAGAGTTGCATGCCGACAAAACAGACCATATTGGAATATTTTTGTAACGCCAAACCACATCGTATGTGCACGCAAGATGCAAATAAAATATAAGTCGACACACAATTCCGTGACAGTGAATTTGCTCTCCTAATCGCAGATCTTTTCATAATGATTTGCAAGTTCCTTCAGGGTGAATTTCACTTACCTGAACTGCTACAACACAGAGGTATATCAAGTTTTGTTTTCTCTCCAGCTTGGTCTCACAGTGGAACCAGGTGGAGGTTCCACCTTCTGCCCAATAACCTCTCACCTCCCCAGGTTCATGTACACCAAACCATCCCCTGCTTTTTTTTCTACGTTATTCTCAATAAAGGGTCCTGACCCGAAACGTGGACTGACCACTTCTGCCTGACCTGTCGAGTATTTCTGTCTTCTCTTTTTCCCCATTGCCACACCAGCCTGTCTCTCTGAGACTTTCCCCCCCTGTTGAATACATGGGCACAGCTACTCCCCAAAAGGTGAATGCCCTTTCATTGGAACTTGCAACTATCTGACCCACAGTTATAGTCTGTATTTTACCTTGGTGGACAGTTTTTGTTAGAGCTCCCTGCCTCTCCTTCAGTCCCCTCAAGACATTGCTTGACACCTGCCCCTCCAAGCAAACTTTCGGTCACCAGTCGTAGAATCCCCTTGGGCAGCAGGTTCGAGCAATCTTTTGAAAAATACAGTAAAAGTCCTAACATCCAGACCAACAGGGGAACTGAGTTGGTCTGGATTTTCTGATTTTCCAGATTCTTGGGCAATGCTTTAAAGATCAACTACACTTTGATAGTTTATTAACAAAACATTTTTTTATATAAAGTACAAGGTACAAAAATTATGTTTCCGTGACTTCTGCGTGGTCACTTGTGGCCGCTGGGCATCTGTGGCGCTTACACACACACACAAAACAAAGAGGTTTTGAGAACTTCAGATCCTTGGTGGTCCAGATTTCAGGCATCTGGAGTTTTGGACTTTTACTGTAGAAGTACCTATCTCAGTGATTCTCAACCTTTATCTTTCCACTCACATACCACGTTAAGTATTCCCTGGGCCATCGGTGCTCTGTGATTAGTAGGGGATTGCTTAACATGGTATGTGAGTGGGAAGGGAAGGTTGAGAATCCTAATTATTACTGAAATATTTTGCTTGAGATAAATTGACATTGGCCCATTTCCTTTGGAGTTCTGAAACCGTGCACATAACGAGTCCATGAGGGACGATTAAAACAGTGGTTTTCAAATCCCTCACAGAACACTGATGGCATAGGGAATACTTAAAGTGGTATGCGAGTGGAAAAAAAAGGTTGAGAACCACTGGTCTATCTTCCAGGAGGTATGTTTACGTCCAGGTTGGAGAGAAATGGAGGAAATTTTCTTGACCTAAATTAGTGGTGGGTTTTTCTGAAAGGGTAGTGGTGGCAGAAAGCCTCTTGATGGACTGTGACCTGTAGGGCCTTGGGGCAAGGGAGGAAATGTGATAGGACATTGAATAGATTTTGGGCTGACATGCACGCAATGGGCTGAAGGGCCTCCGCCTCAGTAACAGTGAGCGTAAAACCACGAGATGTTTGCTAAAGCAACCTGGTTCATTAAAGGGAAAGAAATCTGAGCCTGTTCTCGATTTATTCCGCAACTATCATCATAAATAAATGAAACGGGTGAATCAATTATGCCTCAAATCACAGCGCCAGAGTCCGGGCTTTGATTCCACACCTCTGCCTCTGTCTGTGGTAAATCTTTCCAATGCTCTAAATCATCATCCTCTGCCTCTGTCTGTGTGGAGTTTACAAGCTCTCCCTTTGACTGCTGAAGCTCCAGTGTTCTCCCAAACATGTAGGTTAATTGGGTTCTGTAAATTGCCCCCAGGGTGTAGGTCAGGTGTGTAATCTGGTGGGAGTCAACAGGAATGTGGGGAGAATTGAAAATGGGATTCATGTTGTGAAAGAATAAGTTTTACAAATGCGCTTAATAAAGGGTTAATGGGTTAAGTACGAAAATATAGAAGCTATTTGCAAGTCAGTGGGAACCTAATTGATTCTTAATATCTGAGCAGTTGTGAGATAATAATCTCAATATGTTTTTGGAAAGGAATACTCGGACTTTCCCAGACCATTCTAGGCGTCACTAGCATTGTAAACACCAGATTGCCAGTTGTGTGCATGACTCGTGTGAAACTTGTAAAGGTCTCATGCAGACCCCTGCCCAAAAGGAGTATAAATCTATGAGGAACACTCTGATGCTTTGAGTGAGTAGGGCTCAGTGCAAAGAACGAGTCACTGAACTCTTTCTTGCATCCCCTCACTTCCACTAGCATTACTTGGCTCTGCTGTTTGTTTTCTTACAGTGCGGGCTGACTTTAACACTGTTGGATCAGTGTAAATGGCCAATTTTTAAAAATGATGTAATTTATAAGTGACACATAATGGGTCAGCACAGGCTCAGTGGGGTGAAGTCCTGCTGTTTCTCTATATTCTGTTCCATTGAAAAAATGCTGTGTATTTTCTGAAGTACTTAAGTCCTGAGTTCCTACAACAGCTTCCATTCAATAATGCCGAACATTTATTGTCATACACATAAGTACAATGTATAAATCTACTGAAATTCTTCCACTTACTGCTGATGGACAGAAGCCTCTAATAAAGCCATAAGTACAAATTAATTTTTCACACAAAAGAAAAATAGGTCATTAAACGTAAAAGGAGAGAGAAGCAGAGGAGGCGACCCGACGGGGCAGTGATCACAACAGCGGGACCAGTGAGGGGTCGGCGGATGAAGGGCCCACACCAGGCTGCGGGCCACTGCTGGTGAAGCAGCCGAAGGACCCACACCAAGCTTGGCCCTTGGGAACCATGCGTTTGAGTTCAGAAGGCACTGAAGGCCAAGAAGGGCCTTGGACGCTGAAGGCTTCCCGATTCTTTGGATCTGAAGCTCGGGGCCGATGGATTGAACCGTACGGCTGCAGGAAGTACTGGAGGCGAATCCACGGACCCAGTCTCTGAAGGGACTCTCTTTCTCTTACTGTTAGGGGTGCCGGGGAGTGCTCATGGCAACACTTCGTCTGTCTTAAAGCAGGCAAAAGAAATATCATTAATAGTAAAAATCCATCTTATCCGGAATTCGAGTAACGGGCAACTTCAAACAATCAGCTTCAAAGAAAAAGAAACTGCAGAAAATAAATGGGTTAAAAAAATTCAGAGGTTAGTTCTCCATTCACGCTACACAGTCTCCTGCAACCGGAAAACTTGTTTATCCGGCATCTATCAATCCTCATGCCAGATATCAGGGGTTTTATTGTATATTACATGTTTTGTAGTGTTACCTGACTAAGAAGAGGTATCTTGAATCTTGAAATATTCGCAGTAGGACATCGAAGTGACGTATTTGAGGAGTAAAGCACAAATGTCTGCAGAGACTATAATTAAAGTATCACCAAGGCCCATCCCTTCACAAGCGAAGATGAACATGGTGCCTTGTAGCTCTTCTGTCCTCCCAGAACTTCCCATGGAGTTGTAGGCACCGTGTGCCGGGGCAAGGACTTGGAGGCCAGTGCTTGCCCAGGACAAGCACCTCCCTCCGGGTCCCACGCCACTGGGCCTGGCAGAGTGTGAGGCATGACACCCAGAGTGCCCCGCAGTGGGTCTGTTCCAAGACCGTGCTCGCTCGCCTTTGTCCGTACGGATCCTTCGCCCACTGAGTTTGCCCCTGCGGACCGCCAGGGAAATGGTTTCCCGTCCTCTGTTGCAGCTGCCAGCCCCTGCTGCCAGACTGACATGGGCTATTTGTCCTTAGCTTGGGGCTCTGACAGCTGGGCGAGCCGAGCCCGGGGATTTGAAGTCAGAGTTACCTTCTCCTAGCCTTTACCTGAAGAGGCAAAACCTTGCAAGGCACTTTATATAGCGAAGATAAATACACATAACCAATGTTATGGGTTTCGTCAAGATGTACCTGAGTTTCTTGCACTTTTGAGGAGTTCAAGCAAGTCCGGAGATTTGCTGTGTCAAGGAGATTTTGAGCGATGCTGACATAGCAAAGGCCGTAAATGCTGTTCCTTTATTTTTAACCACCAGGAGCATGGCGTTCCCCACTCCCTGCAAAACCCACTCACTTCTCCACATACCGTCTTGGAAGCATTAAAACAGGCAAGTCAGAGGAGGGATTACATGGAAGAGGCTTGGTGGTGAGTTCACCCACCATTGCACGTTCGAGTTTGTATAGAGCTGCACTGGCATTGTTCCCAGCACAGCAAGACAAGACATGTCGCCGTATGCCCTGGTTGTGAATAGTCCCGGCTCGCCATCGATCTCTGCAGCCTAGCAACCAAGGATTCCCACACCAGCGGTCCAACACAGTCTCATCCATTGTTCCCTCCAAATGTCGCCTTGCCATCGTTGGCACTCGCAGGGTTGAGCTCATTCTCCCTGTCAGCAAACCCTTGTCACTTGTTAGCGTTACTGTTGGCTGGGACAGATCAGATCATTAGTACTAAACGAGCCTTGGTGCTCTCTTGGTTACAGGCCATGTGAAGTGCGAATGGCCTTAGTCACAATGTTGTTGAACTTGGAGCTCATCCACAAACTCGGCACGTGGTGTTTACAAGGTTTGTGAAAGAGAGAAGTTGATTGAGGAAGTGGGATGCGTGTGTGTGTGTGTGTGTGTGTGTGTGCGTGTGTGTGTGTGCGTGTGTGTGTGTGTGTGTGTGTGTGTGTGTGTGTGTGTGTGTGTGTGCGCACATTAACATGTGCTGTATGTGCAGGTGTGTGTGAGCGCATGTGGGTGACTTTGTGGGTGTGTGGGGTGTAGGTGGGTGTGTATGCGTGTGTGTGTGTGTGTGTGTGTGTGTGTGTGTGTGTGTGTGTGTGTGTGCGTGTGCACATTAACATGTGCTTGAATGTGGAGGTATGTGTGTGTGAACGCATGTCAGTGTCTTTGTGGGTGTGTGGGGTGTAGGTGGGTGTGTGTGCATGCATGTGTGAGTGTGTGTGTGTGTGTGTGTGTGTGTGTGTGTGTGCACATTAACATGTGCATGAATGTGGAGGTATGTGTGTGTGAGCACATGTGGGTGTCTTTGTGGGTGTGTGGGGTGTAGGTGGGTGTGTGTGCATGCATGTGTGAGTGTGTTTGCTCGTGTATAACTGCTTGTGTGCGCGCATCTGTGTGTGTGCGCGTGTGTGTGAGTATATATGTACATATATGTACATGCATACACATATGTATGATTGTGTGTGAATGTGTGTGGGTGTGTGTGTGTGTGCATGCGTGAATGCACATGAATCCACAGATCTCGAGGCTCTATTCAAAGACAAGTGGGGAACATTGAGCTTTGAACTTGAACCTTGGGATGTTTTCTCAGCGTCTCAGCCAATATCCATTCTCTCAGCAAGCCCAGAAGAGAGTCACTGTTTGTTGAGATTTGCTCCAACTTTGTCCCTCTCTCCCCCGCCCTTGCACTGTCCTTCACCGCAAGCCGTCTGCAGCTCACCCTTTTCAATACACCCCCTCTCATCCACCTCTTTGAACTTGCTTTTTGTCACCTGACCGCCTGACGTTTGGTCTACGATTACAGCCTTTGTAAATCGGGTTAGGATGTCGTACGAGAGTTTGGAGTGCATCAGATGTGGTTCAACAGTGAGAGTTCAAGGGTGAGCTCAACCGTCGGCTCTGGACCTTTTATAGCCTCTTTCACACTTGCGATTTCAGGAATTAACGGCCAATCGTCCTTTAAAGTGTCTAGTGTGAAAGCAAAATCAGCGTCAGGTGACATCATTTCACGCCGGGGATTGATGGCTTCGACTCCCAGTAGAATCCCCGGAGAATGCAGGCGTTGCAAATGTGAAACAGGCAATTGCATTGTGGGATGGAAATGGCCCAAGTTTTTGTGTGAGTGCAGGAACGTGAAGGAAGAAAAGGTTAAAATGAAGGCATAAACTTTGCCGTGGGAAAGTCGCAGTTGGTGGGGGGGGGGGGGGGGGGGATGAGAGAGGAAATAAATAGCAATAAATAGCAAAAGCGATGCGGCGGCCCATGACACAGGAAACTCCTGTTGAACATGGCAATTGAGCAAACAGTGCGTGGGATGAGTCACCCACTCCCATAGGCCGCAGGAATAGTGGTGGAATCGACAAATCACTGCCAGCAGATTGCAGGGGATCCAATCTGGGCCCGCGCATCCATGACAGGCAATCGGCAGCCAGCCCTGCTCAAGCCACGCCCTGGTGGCGACGTGGCCAGCTGCCTATAAAAGGCAGAGCTGTAGCCCAATAGAGTTCGTGCCAATCACACTCTCTTAGTGTGAGAGTCTTCTTTCTCCAACCTCGAGCTGTGACCATGTTATACCACAAGCTACAGTCGTAGTTTTCCCACTACAGCGGACAATTTTTAAACAGCGCAGTAAAGTTGGTAGCACTATAGTGTACAATTTATAAAGATTGTAAGCAATGGCAGGCCTGACTTCCCAGAATGCCGTGCAGCAGCTAAACCGCTCCATGAGTGCTCCATGCATGCAGCCGTGCATACAGCCCTTTCTCTGCTGTGCAAAATTCTGGGAAGGCAGGCCCACCATCGTCTTTATAAATTGTACCAAATTTCTGTTTAAAATTTGTCCGCTATTGCTCGCACTTTCCCACAATCCCTTATCAAGGTTTATAAAGGTCGGCCACAATAACAACAGGGGCTGAAGGGCTTGTACTGTGCTGTACATAAAGCTTAATTATGTGTTAATTCATTTTGTTCAAATATAAGATCATAATACACTGATCAGGATTTAGGGCAGGTCCACCATCGCACGATGCATCATCAGTAGAAGGAAACCGCGGGGATGGCTCCTCGAAAGTGTGAAAGCGCTCAGTGTCCCAGTTAAGAGTGGTCAAGTGTGAAAAGCCAATCCTCTCCCAGGGCTCTGAATGGCCAATTTAGTGGGAGACAAATGTGAAAGGGGGCTAAAGTCTTCCACGCCCCTGCATTGCCCTGCTGAGGGAGTGCAGTACTGTTGCGGAGTTTCACTTGAAATATAAAACCAATTGACCAATGGGTTAAACAGATTTCATCCCCGTATTTCAAAGAGATGTCACGCCTGTGATGTGCGATTGCTGAACTAACTGAAAAATGCACCAATCTTCAGGTATATAAGCAGATCTAAAAATAGCTCCGTCCGACCAGAAATGTAATCAGATAGGCCAGGTCTCCTTGACTTTGATCTGTTATATCTTCCCAATTAGCACTCTGGGCTTTGCGATTTGTTGGTTATATCAGCGACTAATAGCTGCGAATATCAGCGACTAATAGCTGTGAAGAAATGTGAGCTCTTATTTAAATGAAATCTAATTGAATACTGAAACCTTTGATGAATTTATGGGCTACGGATGCCTTCCATTCTCTGGAACCCGCGTCAAGAGAAGCCTCCTCGTCCTGCTCACTGAGGGGGAGTGATTATCTTTACACAACGTTCCTCAAATAGGTATGGCTAACAGTACTGGACAAGACCAGTCAGAAACACTGGTGCAATAAGGGGTGGGGGGGGACGACACTCTTCCGAAGTTGGATTGATGCGGTGTTGAGGGAGCTTCGTCCTGTTTCTGACCTACGCTGTCCTCCTCTGTGATTGTGTGATGGGACAATAAGGAGGGAGCTTCATTCTGTGTTTAACTGCTGGATACGCTGGGAGTGTGTGATGGGACCATAAGGAGGGAGGTTTACTCTGTATTTAACTGCTGCTGCCCTCAGCATGTGTGATGGGATAAAAATCAAGGGAGCTTTGCTCTGTATTCAACTGCTGCCACCATGGGAGTGTGAGCTAGGATAATACTGAGAGAGCTCGACCTGTATTTGACTGTTGATTCCATGGGAGTGTGTGATGGGACAAGATTGAGGTAATTCACTGGGCTATCACTGGCCAGGAGTGTTTGAAGGGACTGAATGAGTGGGAGTGATTGAATTGGACCCTGGAACGCAGTGAAAAAGACAAGGTTTGTATGGCCTTGGTGGAACAGTTTCTGAAGCTCAAATGAAGCAATCACCATTGTAGAGACATCTCGGATCAGGGGTGCCCACATGGATGAAGTGCATCTCATAAACTGGGAACCTGGGACAGAGAAGGTATCATAATAACTGCAGCCACATCTCCACCCTGAGATTAAAGCAATATCATCAGGAAGAAGATCCATTTTTATATATATATATTATATATAAAAGCACGACCTCCATCACTATGGTAACAGCTTGGCTGCTGTGAATTAAGTCCCACGTTCCTATGAACACAGAGCCTGCAGCTCAGCTGATGAGGACTCCAGGACAAGAGGACTTCATCTTAAAAGTTGGCCAGGCTGGGTTTATTCTCACTGGGCTCGTGGGCTGAAAGAGCCTGTTACCATGCTGTATGCCTGAATTAAATAAAATAAAACACAGAGCTACGCTTCCCTCTCCATGGAAGGGGGAGACTAGACCAAGGGGGCATAGCCTCAAGGCTCAGGGGAGTAGATTTAGGATGCAGATGAGGAGGAACTGGTTTTCCCAGAGGATGGTGAGTCTGTGGGATTTGCTGTCTATTGAAGTATTGGAGGGTAGCTCAGAGAATATATTTAAGACAAGGTTGAAGAGGTTTCTATGGAGTCGGGGAATTAAAGAGGGAAAAGGCAGCTGGGTGGAGATGAGCCTATCATCAGATCAGCCATGATCTCATTGAATGGCAGACCAGGCTCGATGAGCCAGATGGCCAACTCCTGCTCCTATTTCTTATGTTCTTTCTTCTCCGATGAACTGAGAACTAGAGGTTTAAGGTGAGAGGGGAGAAATTTTAGTGAGACCTCAGGGGATAGGTTGTTCATCACAAGAGTGGTGAAAATCTGTGATGAAATGTCAGGGAAGGTGATGGAGGATGAAGACACTGGCAACGTGCCAAAGGCACTTGGACAGGTGCTTGGATAGGAAAGGCGTTGAGGGGTCTAGTGCGGGCACGTGGGATGAATGCTGACAGGCGTCACAGTCAGAAAGGGCAAGGTGGGCCAAGTGGTCCATTTCCTTGCTGTTCAATTCTTCTGTTCGAAGGATAACATAGCACAGTCCAGCACTGGAACAGGCCAAGTGTCCACATAGAACATGTAAGCTCACCTGCTTGCACTTGATAAATACCCCTTTCTAATCACGTGTCTATCTAGAAACAGCGTGCATGGTGGGTTCCAGGGACCCACCACTCCCTGGGTAAAACAATTGCCCCGCACATCTCCCTTCGACTTCCTCCCGCTTACCTTAAAACCATGACCTCTAGGGTGCAATGCTTTTACACTTGGAAAAAGAGTCTGACTGTCCAGCCCGTCGTGGTTCTATAATCATCTACCTGGTCTCCCCCTCAGCCTCTGACTCTCCAAGTTCATCCAATCTCCCCCTATAGCTGAACCAGGCAAAGGGAGTGGACACAGCCCAGGACATCATGGGCAAAATCCCTCCCCGCCATCGAGAACATCTACAAGGAGCACTGCCGTTGGAGAGCAACAGCGATCATCAAGGATCCACACCACCCAACACTCACTCTGTTCTCGCTGCTGCCATCAGGAAAGAGGTATCAGTGCCGCAAGACTCACACCCATCAGGTTCAGGAACAGCTGCTCCCCCTCCGCCATTGGACCCCTCAACATCAGACTCAATCAGGGACTCGTTTAAAGACTCTTACTTGTGCACTTTATTGATTTTTTTCTCTCTCTCTCTGTATTGCAAAGTCATTTTGTTTACATTTCTTTATTTGTTTGTCCCTTCTAGATCATAGTTTTTTTGCACTACCAATAAATTAAATTAAATTAGACGTACAGCACAGTAACAGACCAGTTTGACCCTATGAATCCGCGCTGCCCATTTTACACCACATTAACCTACACCCCAGTATGGCTTTGAAGGGTGGGAGGAATCCGGACCCCAGAGGAAACCCACACTGACACATGGAGAGCGTACAAACTCCTCACAGACAATGCAGGATTCGAACTCAGGACTGGTCCTGATCGCTGGCGTTGTAAAGGCATTGCTCTAACCGCTACGCCAGCCGTGTTGCCCACAGGATAAAGAATCTCAGGGTTGTATGTGATGTCATATATGTATTCTGGCAATAATTCTGAACTTTGGACTTTGAATCCTGTTAAATCTCTTCCATACCATGTCCAAAGCCTTCACATCCTTCCTGTAATGGGGCAAAGAGGATTGCACACAGTATTCCAAGGGGGGCCTAACCAATTTTTGTCACATAGCCTTGTTACTTCCTTTTTTTAATGCCCAATCAAGCCAAGCAAACCCTACGCCTTCTTTTCAGCCCACTGGTCTTGCAAGCCACGTTCAACAAGCAGTTGAACCGCTGCACAGCCACGCTTTTCAAAGAGTTACCGTATATGCCTTCCTATAGAACATCTCTGTATAGGACGACCCCAGAATTTCCACCTAAAATGTTGGTCTGGAGCTATACCCTTTGTATAAGACGGCCCCAAATCTGACACTTACCGCTGACCAGTGGATGCAGTTAAAAGCAAATCACAGTATTCTAATAACAAATTACCATGTAAAGGTTTTAATTGTATTTGGATATTTTGAAATAAACCACCGTCGGTTCCTGTAACAGGCCATTTAAAGCCTGTATAGAGCGAACGGCAGTCAGAGCGGGCGGATGGACCCCACGGAGGAATGCTGAGACATCGCTGATAATTAACGGGTCACTAATAGTTGCGTTGGAACTGGCAGGAAGGTGGTAGCGGTGTTTAGCCTGCTGTCAAAGTATGGATTTTTAGCCCTGGTGTAAAAGATGACCCGGATTTTAAGATGAAAAGCTTCAAGGATTGTCCTGGACAATGCCATACATGGTAATCAAGGTAGTCTGCAAACGGTGTGATTGCAGTTTTTAATACGCAAAATTGCTGGAGAAACTCAGCAAGTCATGCAGCGTGCATGAGAGGCAAAGATACATAGCCAACATTACGGGCCTGAGCAAATCGTCAAGGCACAGGCAAACCCCAGTATACACTACTTCGAACAAAGCGAAATTCAGAATCAGAATTTGTTGTCATGAACAAGTCATGAAATTCGGTGTTTTGCAGAAACAAAACAATATTTTTTAACCATCTTACGACATTACTATAAAAAAATTTAAATAATAGCGTGCACAAAAAGTCAGGCAGTGTTTTTGGTTCACTGATCATTCAGGAATCTGATGACAGCGGGGAAGAAGCTGTCCTTGTGCCGCTGGATGCTCATCTTTAGACTCCTGTACCTTTTTCCCGATCGTAGCAGAGTGAAGAGGCCACGGCCTGGGTGGTGGGGATAGAGGCTGCTTTTTTAAGACACCGTTTCATGTGGATGTCCTCGATGGAGTGGAGTCAGGAGCCCATGATGGCACAACTGGAGTTTTTTCTAGTCATGAGATTTGGCGCGTCCATGCCAGATAATGATGCGACCGGCCAGAATGCTCTCCATGAGCCACCTGTAGAGAGTCTTTGGTGATGTACTGAATCTTCTCAAGCACCTCACGAAATATAGCCGCTGGCGAGCCTTCTTCGTGATAGCACCAACATGGAGGCTCCGGGACAAATCCTCGCGTTACCGTGATTTAGAAAGCTGCAACCATTTCCTTAACGTGTGCAATTATTCAGATCTTTCTGGAAAACTCAAGTTACAAGTAGATCATGTGAATGGCCCTAAATAAAATATGCGCAAATGAATGTCGGGCTCAGAGTGGGACCCCGATTAAGTATGGATAAAAGTAAATGTGGAGAAGGATCTGACGGTGAAATTAACAGGAAAAGGAATTACTTTAGAAGAAAAACTGGAAGTTATTAAACGACATGAAGACTGTGAAAATCGGACACGGTCTGGGTAGAATGAGTCAATGGTACGCACAACTTAAAGTCAGAGGCACGAACATAAAGAACAAGGTAAAGTTGCGTCAGTTTCTCTAAGCGCAAATTACTCGAAACAGAAGCCCACTAATGATTGGAATGGAACGGTTACTTCCTCTTTGGATTGAAGATTGCAATCAAAAGCGAAAACCATTTCGTGCAAAATAAAACATTCAAACCAAAGCTTCAAACATCCTTTTGACGCTAAAAGAAAATTACTTTCAAGGCGAAACGGAAACTTTTGCCGCAGGTTTCGATTGGTTTGACCACTTTAAACATCGGATGGGATTACACAACGTAAGAATTACAGGGGAAGCTGCCAGCGCCTGATAAAATCGCTGCTGCAAAATTTCCAGAAAATTTTCAGAAAGGATTTGGTCTCGTTGAAGCAGCCAATGATTTTTTAAATCTAAACGTCGACCTTAACGTGGAAGTCTGCAGCAGTGTAGAAAAAAGCGATCGCCAGCTGCACGAAATTAAAACGTAATCTGTGCAGTCAACTTTGGACAGATATTTTTCTGATGAATTATGAAATAAATGAAAAATGCCACAATTATTTTTATTAACCTTAACAGTACTGGCTAAAAGTTGTTTTAAAAACACATTTTTATAAGTCTTGAAGGACGGGGATTCGTTGTAATTATTCCTAATGATTCTATTAATCGATAACACTAATACACGAATAAAAATTGGGACGAACTCATCTCATAAAGCAGTGTTTGCCTGTAAAAGTAGGTGGGGGGGGGAAGGGGGATTGGAGGAAGGAAAGAAGGGGTGGAAGTGGGGCGGGGGGGAGCGCAGGCCAACGGCCAAGAGGATATGCGTGGAAGGGCAGGGAAGAAAATAGCTGGGAAGTGCTTTGAAGATCCTTGCCATTGAATGTACACACTCCCATTTGCATTTGACCTCCAAATGAATCATAGAAGACTGACACAATGAACACTACGACATCGCTGACGAGCTTCATCTGAGATACGTATCAGTAGAGTTTCCCTGAGCACTGACTCAGCAGGAAGGTTAAGCAATCCATTCCGAGCTGGGCTGAAGCTTGAGCATGGAGGTGTGTGGTGATATGTAATTACACCACTAGGTCACCAGGGGTCATCCCGGTGACCTTGTCTATAAAGCAGTCCAGATCTACAGTCTAGCCTTCCAGGTTCGTCTTGCAGAGACAAGACCTCTTGTAATTCCACCACTAGGTCATCAGGGGTCATCTCGGTGACCTTGTCCATAAAGCAGTCCAGAGCTACAGTCTAGACTTCCAGGTTCGTCTCACAGAGAGACAAGACCTCTTAGTGTACATATTAGTTTATTAAAGCTGTCTTAGACTCGTACTGCTGGTGTGGTGTTTGTCAGTACAGTGAGAAAAGAAATATTAAGTTGGGCACTAATAATCAACAAAGGCCATGGGGAAACAGTAGCAGTGGTCAAGATACTTGGTTTGCATCCAGAAAGTTTCTCCTTTACTGCAGATAGATTCAACCAGAGAAGGATTTTAGTGGTGACTGGGCTGTCATGGAATTTCACTCATCTCTTTCGGGGAAGGAATTAGAGTTGCAGAGTCGTGCAGCTTGGAAGCGGGCCATTCAGCCCATCAAGTATGTACTGACCATCAATCACCCGTTTGCACTAATCCCACTTTATTGTCCGACTTTCTCAGCATCTCAGGTTCTGTCAGCCAATGAACATACCAGCTTGTGTTTGGGATGGGGAGGAAGCTGGTGGTCTGTGATCTCGCACTGGTGAAACTTCTTCCCCGCTGAACTCAAAATGTAAACAAATGGACTGTGCGAGACGGAGAAACAAAAGCAATGAAGTGCACAAGTCAGAGTCCTTAAATGAGTCCCTGATTGAGTTTGTTGTTGACGAGTTTGATGGTCCAGGGAGTCTTATGGCATCTTAGACCTCTTGCCTGACGGCAGCAGCGAGAAAAGAGCTGGATGGTGTGGATCCTTAATGGTCGCTGCTGCTCTCCGATGGCAGCAGTCATCAAAGGTACAAGTTCAACTCGACGAAACAGCGTTCTCGGTCCTCGGTGCAAAACACGCAGACCCACAACCAGACATGACACACCTACAAACAATACATATGCAGGACAAGTATTCCTGTATATAAATAAATAAATATTGTTTCAAGGATATGAGAGTCTCGAACGGTTAATGTGAGCAGTTCCTTTGGTCATTCAGCGTTCTCCCTACCCATGGGAAGAAGCTGTTCCACAGCCTGGTGGTCCTGGGTCTGATCTTCATTAACAAACCCCTGGAGTTTTTTCCTTGTCCTGAGGTCTGGCGTCTCCGTACCAGATAGCGATGCCACCAGCCAGAATGCTATCCATGGTACACCAATAGGAGCAGATGAAAGATGCTGTGTATGGGGTGGAAGGGGCTCTCAGTAGATCACGTCGACGGGGAGGGGAGGGAGACCTCAGTGATCCTCTCTGCCGCTCTTATGGTCCGGTGGATTGACCTGATCAATTTCTCTGCCACAACCGCACCCACACTGTGTTGCAGCCGGCCAGGACGCTCTCGATAGAGCTCCTGTAGAAGGTTGGCATGATGGTGGCCAATAGTCTTGCCCGCTGCAGCTTTCTCAGTCTCTGTCGCGCCTTCCTGACAAGTGAGGAGATGTGTGTCGAGTGGTAGGTGGAAGCAGGGGTGTGGGGAAGAAAAGGGGGTAGATGGAGCCAGGTGGGGGAGAGGAAGATGAAGGGGGAGTCAGGAGGAGCTGCCAGAAGGGGAGCGAAGCAGGAAAGTCTGCAGACGCAGTGATTGGAATAAAAACACAGAAATGCTGGAGGAACTCAGTCAGTCTCGCAGCGTCCATAGGAGGCAAAGATAATACAGTGCAGTAAAAACCCTGGTGTCTGGAATTCAAGCAACCAGCAAAGAAAAAAATCAAGGAAAATACATTTTTAAATTTTAAATAAATAAGAATAAAATAATAGGTAAAAGAATACATAAGTTTAAAATTGTAAAAGTAAATATTCCCTGGAGTAACAGATAAATCTTTGGTGAAGACGGGAGCAAATATTCAGCCTTGGTCGGGCTTTGCTCGTAGCAGCTGTTTGAATAAAGTGGCATGAAACAGCAATGGCGTCACCCGGGATGAAGAGTTGGTTGAAGCCGCTCTCCGTTGGGCTGTCCCTCAAAGTATCTCCTTATCCCTGCTTAGTAAGAGTCACCCTGGTCAAAGGCTTTATCTGTAAGCTTGTGGGGAGGGGGGGGGGGTTAATTATCTATAATGTTATTGTTCATCTTTTGGGCGGCTCTGTGGAGGGAGAGGAACCTGCAGATGCAGCAACGGTTAAATGTTTTCAAAGAATGAGACTGAAAATAAAGTCAAATGCTGTCAGGTTTATATATATTCATACAAGTGAAGTTTCTTCAGTGTAAATCCAGTGTCGTATTTTCGTCTTTTAAACTGTTTATTCCTAATGTAAGTTAGGCAGTGTAAATCTCAAGCAACAGGAAAATACACTTATCTGGCATCTATCAATCCCTATAGGGATTTTTCTGTATGACCGACATTTCGGCCCTGAGCCCTTCCTCAAGGTTGCTGGAGGGGGAGAAACAGGAAACCAGTCTGTACCGGAACCAGAATTTAAAAAGCAAGGAAGGTGATGGTGGAAACAAGCATCCAACGGGTAGGAGATGGATTGACCCGCAAGAAGGCGGGGATGCTACCACTCCCAGAATTAGCATTTTTACATTAGATTAGATTTAGATTAGATTTCAGATTTGTTATCAGGGTACATACATGACATCATATACAATAATGGGATTCCTTATCCTGTGGACAAGGCAGAATTATTGGTATTGCAAAAAAAACTGTACACAATGTACACACATGAATGTAAACAAACTGACTGTGCAATACAGAGAGAGAAAAAGAACAATAAAATGCAAAAGTCCCTGATTGAGTCTGTCGTTGAGGAGTGTGATGGTGGAGAGGTAGCAGCTGTTCTTGAACCTGGCACCTGCACCTCTTTCCTGATGGCGGCAGCGAGAACAGGGCGCGTGCCGGGAGGTGTGGGTCCTTGGTGATCACTGCTGTGGCATCCCCCATCGATGTTCCCGATGGAGGGGAGGGTTTTACCCGCGATGTTCTGAATTGTGCCCACTGCCTTTTGCAGGGCTTTCCACTTAGGGGCATTGGTGTCCCCCCATATCAGACCGGGATGCAGCTGGCCAGTGCACTTTCCACCACCCACCTGTAGAAATCTGTCATGATATCCAATTGTTATGCCCCTCCATTTAAAAATTAGACCTGCAGATGCTGAAACATGAAATAAAAGCAGAGACTGTTGGAATCAACAGGTCAGGCAGGATCTGTAGAGGGAACAACAGTCTGTGGGAGCCAGAAGGCGCTGGAATGTGGTGCCACAGACAATCTACTGGAGGAAGTCGGTGGGTCGAGCAGCATCTGTGGGGGAAGAAGAACGTTTGAAGTTTCAGATCAGAACTCTTTATCAGAATTATCCTGTGAATTGTTTCGCTCCCATGGATGCTGCCCGACCTGATGAATGTTTCCATCAAGGGGTAAGCCCACTCCGTCACAGGAGGAACCTTCGAGAGAAGCCAGGTATGCTTGAGTGCCGTCTTGAAGAAGAACTGGCAAGTTATTTTTTCACAATATTTGCAATGAGGCAAGAAGGAAGCGTGCGGTGGGGGGGGTTGGGGGGAGGGAGATCGATCAGCTTGTTGAATGGTGTCACAACAACAACCTTGCACTTAAAACCAAGGGGATGATTATGGACTTCAGGAGGAAATCAGGAGAACATGACCCAGTCTTCATCGAGGGGTCATCACTAGGAAGGGTCAAAAACTTCAAATTCCTGGGTGTCAACATCTCCAAAGATCTGTCCTGGAGCCTCCACTTTGATGCAATCACAAAGAAGGTTGGCCAGCGGCTATACTTAGTGAGGAGATTCGGTACGTCGCCGAAGATTTCGAAAACTTCTACAGGTGGACCGTGGAGAGCATTCTGGCTGGCTGCATCACTGCCTGGTATAGAGGCTCCAACTCTCAGGGCGAGAATAACCTCCAGAGGGTTGTTAACTCGGCCCGCGACATCACAGCCACCAGACCTCACTCCAACGAGGACATCGACATGAGGTGATGTCTTAAGAAAGCAGCCTCTATCCTAAAAGACCCCCACCACCACCCAGGCCAGGCCCTCTTCACCCTGCTTCCTTTGGGTGAAAAAGGTACAGGAGCCTGAAGACGAGCACACAGCGGCTTCTTCCCCTCCGCCATCAGATTTCCGAATGATCAATGAACTGAGGACACTGCCTCACTTTGTCTTTTTCTTGGAATATTTTCATTTCTTTTGTAAGTTGGTTTAAATAAATGTTCACACTGTGAGGCTGCCGCAAAGCAACAAATTTTGTGACATGTTCATGACAATAAATTCTGATTCAGGTTGTACTTATCCCTCAATCACGATCCCTGAAGCTAGAGATAGGACCATTGCCTCACAGCTGCACTCGAGACCTCGCTGGAAGCAGATTATTTGCCATTCTAAATATTGCTGCCCTTCATCATGTATTTCATTGCCAAGAAAATACATCCGGCAACTTCACAAAAATCCAGGTCTTTCTTCAAGTGAGATCGATAACACAGTGCTAGAGTCGCCAGCAAAAGACACAGGGATGGCAAGTGTCTTCCTGCATCGAGTTGCCAGAATCTGGAGCCCATGCGTTATGTGGGAAGGGGAAAGGTTTGGTGGGGCTTAAAGAGCAACGAGTCTGGACACAGACTGAATACAGGAAGCATCTTTATTAAAACACGCAACAGGGATAACACACACTAGTGCTCTCAATCACACCACACAGTATAATCAGTCACATCGGATTTAACACTACCAATACCAGCAACTGTGTACAGACTTATGACAACCAAGGATTACAATATTCTACCAGCCATTCCTTGTCTAATGAGGCCAGAGCTCCAAAACAGCCCTGATCCCTGTGCAGTGCAACTTGACCGATAACTCCTCCAGCATTGTCTGCGGTTCGCGCCCTGGAGTGGAGCAGGGTTCGCCTCAAGACTGAAGACCAAAAGAGGACATGGTGGACTTTATAGTATAGTTGGCTGGAGGATCCAGCCCAGGTAATCAGTAGGTGTTAAGGGGGCCAATGGTCAGCTGTGCACTAATGGGCGTGCGGAGTCCAACCTTGACTGGCAGGTGGTGCAACTTCCAACTAGTTTCCAGACGGAGAGGTCACGTGACCCTTCACAACCCACACAGCACCTTAGTCTAAGTGGGCAGTCCATGCAGATTCTATTTTGTCTCGAAAAGGAGCTGGTTACATGCAGGACGTGAAAGAGAAGATTTGTATGGCTTTGGGGGTGGGGGAGAAAGCAGCAGGAGGAGAATTAATTTTAATTTAGTTTCGAGATATAACACAGTTACAGGCCTTTCTGGCCCACGAGTCCACACCACCTAAATGCACCCACATAACCAAATTAACCTACAAACTCCGAGGAAACTGCACGTCGCAAGTACAAACTCCTTTTAGAGAGTGACGGATTCAAACTTGGGTCTCTACTGCTGTATAGGATTGCACTAACCATGCCTCCCTTTTAACTAATGAAATGGTAGCCCTAACCAATGCTCGGACCATGGCCACGGGCCAAATGTCCTCCTTTCCCATTGCTTCGTTCTGTGATCGTGTCTTTGGGATGGTTTTTGGAAGAGGATCAGACAATTATGAAGTCAGGGTTACAAACTGGAATCTGGAAGGTTCATAAACAGTGCAGTTCATCAGGATATTAGAGCCAGTTGTGTCAAACAAAGAGAAGATGGACGGGTTTCTCAGCACAGTTCCTGACTTCCTAAAGAGGATGATCAGTGCAGTGAGACATTGCACTTGGCAGAATACAGACAATCTAAACAATAAAATCCAAACTATTCAGTGCTCCCAGAAATTCCAGCATCCTCTCCTCCATGCCATCAAGAATCAAAAATCTCGCAACAGGGCTCAAAGTAGAATTCCCATGAGTGTCATGTTGAGGAGTCACCTGTTTCAAACCGATGTCTACTGTACCATGTCCAAGAAGAGTGTGGTGACCTGCCGAATTGACTATCAACCAGTAGCACTTATATCAACAGTGATGGTGTTTTGAAAGGCTGGTGTTGAAGCAGATCAACTCCTGTCTGAACAGCAACATGGATCTGTTCCAGTTCGCCTATCGTAGCAACAGGTCCTCGGCGGATGCCATCTCACTGGCTCTACACCAGTGATTCTCAACCTTTCTCTTTCCACTCACATCCGACTTTAAGTAATCCCTAGGCCATCGGGTGCTCTGCGATTAGTAAGGGATTGTTTAAGGTGGGATGTGAGTGGGAAGGTTGAGAATCTCTGCTCTAGACCCAACTATGCTTGAGAAAAATTGTCATTGGCCCATTTCCTTTGGAGTTCTGAAACCCTGCACATAACGAGTCCATTAGGGACGATTAAAACAGTGGTTTTCAAAATTTTTCTCCCCCCCCCCACATACCACCTTAAGCAATCCCTTAAACTGGTAGATTAACATCAAAACCGTCTGGTTCATGCACGCCCTTCAGAAAAGGAAGTTGTGGAGATGTTTAGCCACAAGTTACCTTGCCTGTTCTGTACAGAGTTTGCACATTCTCCTGTTCATCTTCCTTTAATATAAGACACTCTGGTGGGTAAATTGGCCATTGTGAATTTGTGGCAAGATTCTTAAATGGTATGAAAGTGAGAGTACATTACAGGGGGTTCCAGTAATTCTCCAATATATGTCATCAGACCACCAGAAATCTTCTTGGTTCGGTACTTGGTTCTGCTCACTTCCATGTACTTACCAGTCACCTCAGTCACAAGAGGTACTTGGTTCTGCAATCTCCGTAGACCAGAGTTTTCCCAAACTGGATTCCTTGGAAACTTGTGGTCCCATGGGGGAAATAACCACGGAACGGTCTGCTCACTGAAAAGTGCTTGGTCTCCTGTGATGTGCTGGTGGCCCACCAGCTCTTGGCAGGAGTCCATGTTTAAAGCTTCGTTTTGGATTGGGCGACTTTGGTCCGTAGCAACAATCCCCCAAGTTGAGTTATTTTATCAAACGCAAACCACATTTTTTTTCTCAGTCTGAACTTACATTGTTCACCTTCTCTGCTTTCCTGGATCAATACTTAAAGCCACCTTTAAAATGCTGTATTCATAATGCATATACCAGGTATTGTAAACCATGATTTCCAAGTGCTCCCCAAAAGGGTTCCATGAGCTAAAATGATTGGGAAGCCCTGCTGTAGACTGAGTGAGACCTTCACTCCACCTCATTCCCCCAAGGTTCACTGGGACTCTCTCTCTCTCTCTCTCTCTCTCAAGACTCACTGAGACCCTCCCTCCATCTCACTGGGACTCTAAACGCCCCCCCCGAGACTCACTGAAACCCTCCCTCCACCTCTCTGGGACTCTCACCCCTGATACTCATCTCACCAGAATATCAGAGACTCACCAGGGCCCGCACACCCCCTGAGACTCATTGCGTTCTTCAATGCCCTCAAGTCTCATTTGGTTCCCAGTTCCCACAATCTCCTGCTATTGAGTTAATTTGAGAAATCATTACAAATCTCCGTTACATCATCTAAAACCAACGAAAATTGTATTGGGAAATGAAATTGTATAACATCCGATGTCCTGGAAAGTAAGTCCATCTGAAGACTACCAAAGGAAAGGAGGAGGGGAATGGGACTGATGGGTTCGCTCTGGTGGGAGCTGGCATGCATTCAGTGGGCCACATGGCCACATATATCTGAATAAGCTCATCAAACTCTGTATATCCTCAAGCCCCTCCTGTTGACACTAACAAACCTGGCTCCCATTCAAGTTCTAAGTTTATCGAGAGCCTGTTCTAGGATCCCAGTATCCGATTTTTCTTTCTCTATTTATGGAACCTCTTATGTCCCGTTAAATGATATTTTGGAATGATTTTCAAAAATAACCCGTCACTTTCCTTTGTCTCCACTTGTGATTCACAGCCCAACCATTGCATTGTATTATTTAGATCGACTCATAGGTCTGGGTTTGTTCTATTGTCAACCGCAAAATAGCAGGAGGATTCCTGGCGACACAATGTGGAGTCATAATTCCCCATACAACTGGAACTGCTCTGCTAGCACCAGGGAAATGCGAATGCTTGTCACTCTCCCCCCCCCCCCCCCCCCACCACCACCGCTGAGCGCTATTTTCTATTCTGGACATACCTGTTCCTTCCACGACTGGTCGTCCTACTTCGTGTTCCTACAGCTCAGTGCTAATTATGCAACACCAAATTCAACATGGTGGCCACCAAGGCCAGACCTCCTTGCCGCTGCTTTTGGTGAGCACCGGCACTTAAAAGATTTCCCCTGCCCCACCATTCTATATAATCACGGGTGATCAGACCCATGGCCTAAATCCTGTTCCGATGCAGAAGGGGCCACAGTTGGATGATGATTCACAAGTAAAGAGCTGCTTCACTTGGAAGGACTGTTTTGGGGGACCCAAATCGACATGAGGGAGGAGGCGTGGGCACGTGGAGCATCTCAGGGCATTTGGGGGGGGTGGGGCGGTTATCGCAATGCTGTTACGGCGCCAGTGATCGGGACCTGGGTCCCAATCCTGGGCCATCCGTAAGGGGTTGGTACATTCTCCTCGTGTCTGAGTGTGGCTCCTGCTTTCCCCCACTGTTCGAAAGGCACCAGCAATTGTAGTTGGGCAGCACGGCCTCGTGCTGTTATCGTGCCGTTTGTCAAAATTTAAAAATCTAAATTTTAACATTTAAACGTAAATAAAATTTAAATCTCCTGAGGTCACAGTGTTAGGGGTTGTGAACGTACAGATCTATCACCAATGTACATAGTGTGTATAGTTACAGTATCTAGACTGTGCTTACAGCGATTGGCTGAGAGCTAAGCCACGTCTACTGTCTGGGCCTTAAAGGGTTGTGTCCTTAGCCAGGTCGGATCATTCCGGACTGGTCGGCCACCTGTGAAGAGCTCCTGTCTTTTGCTAATAAAAGCCTTGGTTTGGATCAACAAGTCTTTGATTCTTTCGACGAGCTCTACAGGGGTTGAGGAGGCAGATTGGTGGGAAGGGAGGAGTGGACACGGAAGGAAGCAGTCCCTGTGTGGAGGGCAGAGAAGGGAAGATGTGTCCGGTGGTGGGATCGCATAGTAGGTTACTGTTAGCAGCCCCCCCTCCCCATCTTTTCCGATGTCTCCCTTTCTGTAGTTTGCTCTCTCTCTCTCTCTCTCTTTCTCTCTCTCTTCCCTTTTCCCTCTGTTTCCTTTACCTCTCCATTTACAGAGCCAAACCCCCAGCCTCCCCCCACCCTTCAATTCTTAGCTTTCTATTGAGAATAAGGGTAAGATGAGAAACCTCTGAGATCCCACCATCAGTCACATCTTCTTTTTTCCTCCCTTCTCCGCCATCTGCAGGGACCAGTCCCTCCGTGACACCTTCATCCGCTCCTCCCTTCCCACCAATCACCCACCCCTTGGCACCTACCCCTTGCGACCGCAGGAGATGCTCCACTTGCGCCCTCACCTCCTCCCTCACCACTGTTCAGGGCCAGAAGCAGTCCTTCCAAGTGAAGCAACCCTTCGTTTGCAAACCTGCAGGAGTCCGGTGCTCCCGCTGTGTCCTCCTCTGCATTGAGAAGACCAGGGTGCAGACTGGGAGATTGTTTTATCAAGCACGTCAACGTCAGAGATCTTCCAGAGGCCAACCATTTCAGCTCCCGACCCCATTCCCTTGCTGACATGGTCTCGTGCATTGCCAGAGGGGGCTTGAGGAGACGTTTGATGCGCTTATTCATGGGCACCCTCCAAACCAGACTTCTCTGGTTTCTGTTGGCAAAACACCACCCCCCACCTCACCTTTCCTCTCTCTCTCTCTCTCTCTTCCTTTCTCTTCTGTCTCTGTGAGCGCTGCTACGTGAATAATTCCGATGCAAAGTCCACAGACTTTAATTTGCTTAAACATTGTACACACCAGGTCTCAATACCCTCATGGATCCACGTGTCTGACTGTTCCCAAAGGGGCCGGCTCAAATCTTTATATGGGCCGGTGATTGACAGCCGGCAGGCAGGTACAGTAGTTTCCCCCCCCCTGCAGTAGGCTGGTAGGAGTCCGGCCAGATTAGCGGTTGTATCACCGCAGTCTCCTTTACGCCAGCTCTCCGTTCTCAGAGCCAAACCTATGAATTCTCAGCTTTCCTCTCTCCTGTCCTCTTCTCTACATCCAATTATTACCTTGTGTCTGTTGGTCTGAACTCCTCCGCCTGCGATTTCTTTCAATTCAGACACTGTCTGTCTTTTTCTCGGGCTCAAATGTTGGTTCTATATCTTCACCTCTGACCGACACAGTGAGACCGGCTGAGTTCCGCCAGCGTTTACTGTGTTTCTACTACAACCCCAGTGCCTGCAGACTTGTGTGTTTCACCCTAAGTGAAGTTCCTGCACTGTTTGCTGAACTTCACTGTGAATCACACAGGACTTGAACTTAAATGCCAATCACTGCTTGTGAATGGATGAATTTCAGAAAAGGTTTGCACTTCTGGACCTCTTTAGGTGCTTTACAGTCAAAGAAGAACTTTCGGAGGTTCACCTCTGAAGATGAAGAGGCAGGCATGTTGTGTGTGGTTAGATGTTGGCTTCAGGGCACCCAGGAGAACGCCCAGCTTTTCTGAAATGCAGGACCATCATCCAGCCCATGAATCTGTGCCACCCAATTACACCCATGTGACCAAGTCGTCAAGTTTATTTCATCTGATTGCACAAGTACAACCCGATGAAACAGTGTTCTCTGGTTCTCGGTGCAAAACACACAACCAAATGTAACACGCACACAGACAAACAATACATATACAGGACAAGTATTCATATGTACAAATAAATAAATATTGATTTGTGAATGTGAGAGTCTCGGAGGGTTTGTGTGAGCAGTTCCCTTGGTCGTTCAGCCTGTGAGAAGAAGCAGTTCCTCAGCCTGGTGGTGCTGTCTCTGATCCTCCTGGATCTCTTCCCCAATGGGAGCAGCTGAAAGATGCTGTGTGCAGGGTAAAAGGGATCCTCAATGATTTTGGTCTCTTCAGATAGTGATCGTGGTAGATCACGTCATTGGAGGGGTGGGGGGGAGTGCATGATCTTCTCCGCCACTCTTACGATCCTATGGACTGATCATTTCTCTGCAGCAACCATACCATGCAGCCATGCACCCAGCTAGGACGCTCTCAAAAGAGCACCCGGAGAAGGGCTACATAATGGTGGCCAGTAGTCTTCCCCGCTTAGATCACCAGTTAAATGAACTCCAAGGAACTAACTTACCAAGCCCGCGTGACTTTGGAATGTGGGACGAAACTGGGACACCTGGAGGAAGCCCACGCAGACACAGGGAGAACATGCAGACTCCTTACAGACAACGCTGGATTTGAAATCTGGTCCCAGTTGCTGGTGCAGTAATAGCATTGCGCAAACCGCTATGTTAACAGGGCCGACCTGAGATGCCAGAAGAACAGCATGGGAACAGGACCTTTGACCCAGCTCAACCATGCCGACCATTGTCTTCCTAACAATTACCTGCGTTTGGCTCAACCTGTCTTCCTGACCATGTCTTCTTCTTTGGCTTGGCTTCACGGACGAAGATTTATGGAGGGGGTAAATGTCCACGTCAGCTGCAGGCTCGTTTGTGGCTGACAAGTCCGATGCGGGACAGGCAGACACGGTTGCAGCGGTTGCAGGAGAAAATTGGTTGGTTGGGGTTGGGTGTTGGGTTTTTCCTCCTTTGTCTTTTGTCAGTGAGGTGGGCTCTGCGGTCTTCTTCAAAGGAGGTTGCTGCCCGCCGAACTGTGAGGCGCCAAGATGCACGGTTTGAGGCGATACCAGCCCACTGGCGGTGGTCAATGTGGCAGGCACCAAGAGATTTCTTTAGGCAGTCCTTGTACCTCTTCTTTGGTGCACCTCTGTCACGGTGGCCAGTGGAGAGCTCGCCATATAACACGATCTTGGGAAGGCGATGGTCCTCCATTCTGGAGACGTGACCTACCCAGCGCAGTTGGATCTTCAGCAGCGTGGATTCGATGCTGTCGGCCTCTGCCATCTCGAGTACTTCGATGTTAGGGATGAAGTCGCTCCAATGAATGTACCTGTCTAATAATTGGCACTCTTGTCCTGAACCTACAACCTTCAGAGGAGACGCCCAAGGAGATCTTCTTTCAATGCCCGCATGTCGCTGACTGCACTTCGATTCTGCCTGACCAAGAGTTTGCTCTCTGACCTTCGTATTTGACCTTTGCCAAACCATTACCCATTAACCAGACATCAGGCAGACACAGTATACAGGGGAAAGATTAGATGAGTTTGAAAGGGAACCTGACTAAAATGGGAAGTCTGTATGCCAATTGAACACAGGATGTTGACAGCTGAATAAATAGATTCCCACAGAGAGAGGAAGCTGTGTATTTCTGATCAGTTAAGGTGGGTGCTTTCAGCTATTTTTAAAGTGAATAGCAGAACCACATGTGCAGTGAGTAGGCTGATGGCAAGACATTAATCCCAGCAATAAAATGTTGGTTGCGCTTGAATGTGACGCAGATAGCGAGTCTGAGGGCCCAAGCACAGCTCCACACCAGGGCTCAAGGTCAGCTCCATGCCAGGGACACAAGGTCATCAATGTCAGGCCTCAAGGTTGGCTCCATGCCAGGACACAAGAACACCTCCATGCTAGGGACACCAGGTCAGCTTCATGCCAAGGACACAAGGTCAAATTTGTGTCAGGCCTCAAGGTTGACTCCATGCCAGGACACAAGAACATCTCCATGCTAGGGACACCAGGTCAGCTTCATGCCAAGGACACAAGGTCAAATTTGTGTCAGGCCTCAAGGTTGACTCCATGCCAGGACACAAGAACACCTCCATGCTAGGGACACCAGGTCAGCTTCATGCCAAGGGCAAAGGTCAAATTTGTGTCAGGCCTCAAGGTTGACTCCATGCCAGGGCACAAGATCAGTTCCACACCAGGGACACAAGGTGAACTCCATGTTAGCTCCACACCAGAGACATAAGATCAGCTCCATGCCAGGGACACGAAAGCAGCCAGGGACACAGGTTAACTCCATGTCAGAGTCCAAGGTCAGCTCCATATCATGGATCAAGGTGGGCTGCACACTAAGGACTCTATACCAGGGACTCAAAAGTCAATTCCAGGTCAGGCCCCAAGGTCAGTTCCACATCAGGGCTCCAGGTTGGTTCCACGCCAGGGACACAAGATCAGCTCCAGATCAGGGACACAAGGTTAGCTCCACGCCAGGGACACAAGGTCCGATACCAGAGCCAAGAGGTTCAAAAGTATTTCTTCAGTGAACACAGTGAACTTTGTTCAGGGCGAAGAAAAGGAGGATGGTATCATAACCAGGGACCCAACCAATCTTTGTGGTGGAGAGAGAACATTTCACTCCACCTCACTGATGATCTGATATGACTAAGACAAGTTTTTTTCCCAAAGCAAGTACAGTTCCTGCATATTCCCAGTAACTTTACCTGACCTTGAATATAAATAGTAAGACAGTACACAGGGAATAATTCATATATGGCCACCTGAAGTACCTCAGACTTAAAGGGGTGTGTCCAGTTTGTTTGCAATTACTTGACACCTTGGCACCCTGTATTGTCACTTCAATACCTTTGATCTCAGAGAACTGGGACCTTACCCCTGCAGTGCTTCTCAACATTCACATATCACCTTAAATAATCCCTATGCCATATGTGCTCTATGATTAGTAAGGGATTGCTTAAGGTGGAATGTTTTGTATGTATACGGCTACACTTTGAGAAGTGTCTGAGAAGATTTGATGTGTCACCAAAGACTCTCATAAACTTCTACAGCTGTACCGTGGAGAGCATTCTGGTCGGTTGAATCACTGTCTGGTACGGAGGCGCCAACTCTCAGGACGGAAATAAACTCCAGAGGGTTGTTAACTCAGCCTGCGACATCGCAGGCACCAGACTCCACTCCATCGAGGACCTCTACATGAGGCGGTGTCTTAAATAGCAGCCTCTATCCTCAAAGACTCCCCACCACCCAGGCCATTCCCTCTTCACTCTGCCATCTTTGGGGAAAAGGTACAGGAACCTGAAGACGAGCACTCAGCGGCACAAGGACGGCTTCTCCCCCTCCGCCATCAGATTCCTGAATGATCAATGAACCACAGACTGCCTTAGTTTTGGTGCACTATTATTTTTTTATATAGTAATGTTGCAAGATGGTTATAATATGAACGTTTGCCCTGTCACGCTGCCGCAAAGCAACGTATTTCATGACTTGTTCATGACAGTAAATTCTGATATGAAGGAAAGAAAAAGTTTGAAAACCACTGATCTAGAACAAGAGGGCACAACTTCAGGATCGAAGGGCATCTGTTTCGAAGAAAGATGCTGAAAATTTTCTTCAGCCAGAGGATGGTGAATCTGTGGAATTTGATTCAGGTGGGGGCCCAAGTCATTTGGTGAATTTAAGGGCTTCAAATGTTGTGGGGAGAAGGCCGGGCAGTGGGGCTGAGTGGGAGAATGAATCAGCTCATGATTGAATGGTTGGACTGACTAGATGGGCAGAATAGCCTATTTCTACTTCTGTGTCTAATGCTCTATGGAACCTTATAACAATCTGGTCCTTGGGTGGCCATGCCACTGTTGGACATCCTCTGCCCACACATATGATGTAGGGCACAGAGATACCCAGATAGTTGGGTACTGGTGCTCACGAATAGAACAAAGCTACCACCGCAAAGGCGAAGTGATCTGGAAATCTAGGGACAGTGGGACGGCCAGCAGAGTCGCAAGTCTCCAAGATCCAGTGTTCCAGGTTCGATCCTGGCCTCCGGCTCTGTGTGTGTGTGTGTGTGTGTGTGTGTGTGTGTGTGTGTGTGTGTGTGTGTGTGTGTGTGTGTGTGTGTGTGTGTGTGTGTGTGTGTGTGTGTGTGTGTGTGTGTGTGGAGTTTGCACGTTCACCCTATGACCACATATTTTCCCCACCCCGGGCGCTGTAGTTTCTGCTCACTTCCCAAGACGTGCAGGTTTGTAGATAATTAGTGGCTGTTAATTGCCCCTTAGTGTGTAGGTGAGGGGTAGAATCTGGGAGGGAAGGGGTGTTCAGAGGGAATGTGTTGATTGTCAGTGAGGAGGAGACATTTCCAATTCATACTGAACCTTACACCTTCTCCCCATCAACCAATTTGCTTTGGGAAGTTCCTATTGAATCAGGTTCAGGCAGTAATCACCCAAGTCCTTACCTCAAACTGCCTTCCCATTACCCCAGATAAGTTCAACATTCAATGATATTTTTATTGTCATATAATATTACATAAAAATGTAATATTCATGATGTAGTTCAACTTTTGTCTGTCATATGGAAAACAAAGAATCACCACGAGCACTGCCCGGCCAGTGGCGGATTAACCATTTGGCTGAGAAGGCTTAACGGGGCGAGGACCTTGGGCTCCTGGGTAGGAGATGGAACCTTTGGCTAGCAGGAACTTTGGGCTCCCCATCAGGAGCGGGGACCTCAGCTCCTGGGCAGGATCATGGACCTTGCGCTCTCGGGCAGGAGCGTGGACCTCAGACTCCCGGGCAGGAGCGGGGACCTCAGGCTCCTGGGCAAAACTTCAATCTTACGCCCCCCCCCCCCCCGTGGTGTTTATCGACCCCACCCCCCACCCCGTTTCAACCCCCTGGCATTTTTCAACCCCTTGGATAGTCCCATCAACCATTAAGGGTCAATATCCATCATTTTGGAGAGGCCTAATATGTTATTTAATGTAACATGACATCACTTTATTCTGATCGATGAAGGGTAGGACAGGGGCACAAGGTCAGAGGGATCCTTACTAAAGGTTAGCCCTGGGGCCGGGTGGTAATTAATCTGTCACTGTACCCAGTACTCCTTACAGACAGAGAAAGAGAAGCAAAAGAGAGTTACTTCAGAGACACTGGATGTCCATGGATTCACTTCTAGCGCGTTCCCACAGTCTGTGCAACCGCACAGACTTCTGTTCACACCATCAACAACCTGAGCTCCAAGTCCAAACCTCCAATAAAATCCGGAAACCCTCAGCCCCCTGCCCCAAATCCCGGTTCCAGTGCTGGTTCCCATAAGCCAGTCTCCAGCAGCCCGAAGCCTGTGTGGTTCTTTCGACTGCAAGTTGCCACTGAGCTCCTCGCTGGTCGGCTGCAGTAGTCACCTCCCTACCGAGGGGGAGGGGGGTGTGTTCCTCCATTTCTGTGCCCTGCACCGACCGGTCTGCTACTCCCTCTGAGGATCCCACCACTCCCGGTACGGTGCCCAGCACAGGCGCTGCCATCTTGGGCACAGACCTCTGTGCTTGCTGGATTTTAAAAAAACATTTTCAAAAATTCCGTCAGCTCCTCTAACCAGCTGTTTAAAGCCTGTGTGGTGCTGTCAGCATCAGGACCAGGCAGTAGGACCTTGTGGAGCAGCCCAGAGTCTCCGCTCCCTATTTTCCTGCGAGAGAGCTGCTGTTATAGGTACTCCTGCTTTGACTCCTTCCCACTCTCATGATGACAGGACTAGGAGCTCCAGTTGACTTCCAAACCCAGGAGATAACACCTTATCATTAATAGGCACTGATGGGCCTTTTGCTGCCCCGGTGCCAGTTCTGTGCAATTGGCCAGCAAAAAGAGGTGTAAGGCACTCCTCCCATCTGATAGCCTACCGGTCACCCTTGGGCAAGGTGTAACCTCCCAGTCAGGGTCATGTGAAGCCACGGATTGCAGACGGTGGATGGTTTTTACAAGCAGATTCCACAAATTGGAAATTGATGGTTGTAAAAACTAAAAATGCTGGGCAGATGAATCTGCTGATCTATGGCCAGGTTGACCCGTCCAGTACGGAGACTGCGACTGAAGATGGCAACGGGAAACCACGTCAGTATTTTTCCCCCTTGTATAATCATGAACTCAACATCGACCACGGTCTCAGCTCAAAGATGGAGCCTTCACCGAAGGAGAACAGAGGAGGCTCAAAGATCATGACGGAAGACTAGGTGTGATCTCCCGTGCCGAACGGCGAGGCCTCTGAATGAATAGGCTACGACCTACAAATTGGCATTGTTCCTGCAGAGCTTGAGGTGGGCAGCAGTGTGGTACTACTCATAGATTGTAGCGAGGCTCAAACCATGGGTAATCTTCCTGTGTCTCTGCTGGCATCATAAGTTGGGGGTCCTTGGATAAACTAGGGGTTATCGATAAAGTAAATGCATGTTTTTTTTCCATCGAGGTTAGGTGATCTTCAAGCCAGAGGATGTGGGTTAAGGGGAAAAGCTTAAGGGAAACATTAAGCGGAAACTTCTTCAGAGAGCAATGCACAAAAATCTGCACAATTTGTGTCGTGATTGAAGTAAAGCCACAATGCTGGAGAATCTTAATAGGTCAGACAATGTACTTCATACAGCAAAGATATGAAAGTACATAACCAATGTTTCCAGCCTGAGCCTGCCTACATTTTGCTCGTACCTTGAAATGCTGGTTATATTTCTGTAACTTTGCCGTATGAAAATACACTGTGGGACCCGCTGAGTTTCTCCGGCGTTGTGATTTTAGTTCATGCAGAGATTGGCGGGAGTGTAGAACGAGCTGGCGGCTGAAGTGGCGAGTCCAGGCTCAATTTTAACGTGGCTGTGGACTGGACAGAGGTACTGGGCAGAAGAATAGTTCAGCACAGACTAGAAGGGCTGAGGGGCCTGTTTCTGTGCTGTCTTATGGTTCAAATTTGCTTTCTACCAAACGGAGTGGTCCCAGTAAAAACCTTGTCCTGTTCCTGCAGTCCCACAGTAGGTTAAACAGACTAGCGTTGCTTTCTCTGGGGTGTTGGCAGCTGAGGGGCCATCTGATAGGCTTATAAAATTACAAGAGGCATTGATGGGGTAGACAGTCAGAATCGTTGCCTCGGGGCTAAAAACATCATGTACTGGAGGGCATGTATTTCAGGTAAGGGGCGGGGGGAAAGTTTAAAGATGTAGAGAAGGTTTTTTTTCACACTGGATGAGTGGAATAGACTGCCAGGAGTAGTGGTGGAATCCGGTACAATACTTCCAGATAGGCAGGGGAATATGCAGGGGACAGAGGGATACGCGTCATGAGCAAGCAGAAGGGTTTTGCTTTAAATTGGGCATAATTTTTCATGCAAACAATGTGGGCTGAAGGCCTGTTCTTGTGCTGTACCATGCCCTGTCATCCCTGGACGACAAACTTTTTCAAAAGGTTTGCTTCTTGATAAACAATATTGGTAATTATGATAGACAACTTCAAGGTGAACACAAAGATCATTTCAGATTTGCTGTCTCATGTAGGAAGTTAGAGAAGCATTGAATTAACTTTTACTGAATTTAGCAGGTTTAATCGCATAATGATGCTGAATTATTGCGTCAGTCCAACTGACCTAGAAATGTTTTGCCGCTGATTTTCGTTTGTACTCAGCATCTGATGCCTCTTGTGTCTGTGTCCAACAATAGTCGGCCAGCATTGATGGATTCCGGTTGCCCTGATACCATTTTTCCACGGTCACAACGGTACTGGCGAAACCTTCCATGGCACCGAGATCAGTAGGAAAGGAGTCCAAGTGCGAATGCAGAAAATGATTTTAATGACCTGTAGCAGTTCACGATTTTGTATGCATGAAGTCTTTCTTTGGCTTGGCTTCGCGGACGAAGATTTATGGAAGGGTATGTCCACGTCTGCTGCAGGCTCGTTGGTGACTGACAAGTCCGATGCGGGACAGGCAGGCGCGGTGGCAGCGGTTGCAAGGGAAAATTGGTGGGTTGGGGTTGGATTTTTCCTCCTTTGTCTTTTGTCAGTGAGGTGGGCTCTGCGGTCTTCTTCAAAGGAGGTTGCTGCCCGCCGATGGTCAATACGGCAGGCACCAAGAGATTTCTTTAAGCAGTCCTTGTACCTCTTCTTTGGTGCATGAAGTAGGCTTAAAATATTGCAGTAAATTCCAAAAATAAGTTATATCTGAAAAACAGTACACGATAGGAAAATTGTAAGGTGATCTTCATAATTATCAGCCCAAAATCTATAAAATACACCCAGAAGTCTTCAGGAAGCAAAATCTTCATTGTCCAGTGTTCTGGGAGCTGCCTCATTTCCCACATGACAACCACCCCAAAGTCACATAGACATTAAACCTCAGGAGAGATCCACCATGGTTAGCACGAAGGTATTGCACCAGCAGCAACCCAGGTCCAAATCCACCACTGTCTGTAAGGAGTTTATACGTTCACCCAGTGACCTACATGGTCACTCTTCCCACCCTCCAAAACATAGGTTAATTGGGTGTGGGCAGGCTAATTGGAGCATCCGGGCAGCATGAACTTGTGGGCCAGAAAGGCCTGTTACCACGCCGCACGTCTAATTGTACAGGAGTTTGAAGAGGTTCGGTATGACATTGGAAACCCTGGCAAATTTCTACCAAGGTGTGCTGGCTGGTCTGGTATGGGGGTGGTGGGGGGGTGTGGTGGAATGTGTGCTGGCTGGTCTGGTATTGGGGGGGGGGGGAACACCAATACCCCTGAGCGTAAAGCCCTGCAAAAGGTAGTGGACACAGCCCAGGACACCAAAGGCAAAACCCTCCCCACCATCGGGGAACGCTGCCGTGGGAGAGCAGCAGCGATCATCAAGTATGCACACCACCCAGAACACGATCTGTTCTCGCTGCTGCCATCAGGAAAGAGGTGCAGGTTCCACAAGTCTTGCACCCACCAGGTTCAGGAACAGCTGCTCCCCCCTCCACCATCAGACTCCTCAATGACAAACTCAATCAGGGACTCGTTTAAGGACTCGTGCACTTTATTTTCCCTCCGTTTTGCATGGTCAATTTGTTTATATTTGTTCGCGGTGTACGCTGAGTTCATTTATTTTTTCACTACCAATAAGTGGGAATTCTGCCCCACCCGCAGGAAAGAGAAACTTGGAAAGAATGTGACGTCAGATTCAGATTTAGATTTATTGTCAGAAAACATACATGGCCTCAAATGCAAACCTGAGGTTCTTTCTCCGACTGACAAGGCAAAATTACCTCATATGGTAGTGCAAAAGAAACTGGACACATCGTACACATATAAACATGTCATATATATATATTCTGACAATAAATCTGAAATCTAAAATCTAAATCGAATTTAATTTAATTTAATGTTAAAGGACAAGGCTCAAGATTCAAGATTCAATTTAATGTCCTTGCAATAAAACAGGGTCAAATTACATGAAATTGCCTTTTGGCGGCTGTAAGGCAGACAGATTCGCCATCGCCAGAAATTGCCTGAAGCGCCCCCTAGAGTCAGAGAAAGAGAAGCAAAAGAGAGTCACCAAGTGTCCATGGATTCACCTTCAGCACCTTCACAGCCACACGGAGTCTAGTCCAAGACACTGGTGACCCGAGCTCCAAGTCAAAACCTCCGACGGGATCAGGAACCCTTCAACGCCATTGGTACCCTCTCACATCCCGGTTCCGATACCTGGTACCCCTCCAGCCAGTCTCCAGCGGTCCACAGCCCGGCATGAGTCCTCCTGACAGCGGTCTCCGACAGCCCCCAGCCTCCGTGGGTTCCTCACCCCGAGTCGCCGGCAGCCCGCCGCGTGCGTGGGCCTTTCAGCCGCAGAGCCCCCTCGCTGGTCCGCTGCTGTGGTCACTGACCCCGTGGGTCATCTCCTCTGCTTCTCCTTCTCAGACGGGGGGGACAGTCTTCCCCATTTTACGGTGCCCTGCGCCAGTCCTCCGCCCCCCCTGCAGTCTGCAACCCCTCGTGGCTGCTACCGATCAGAGACACTGCCATCTTGGGCGTAGATCCCCACGGTCACAGGATTTTAGATAAAAACTACCGTGGGCTCCTTTAACGGGCCTCTCAAAGCCCGTCCCAGAGCTGACTGGGTGGTTGGACCCTGCGGGAGCACTGTATCTTCGCTCCTCGCTCCCCCAACGGGTCCACCGCAGCGGCAACGCTGCCATTACAGAAGCTCCGGCAGCGCTGCCTATTTTTTTCGGGATCAACCGAGCAAATTTCATAAAGCCAACCTCTCCAAATTAAAAAATTTGGCACAGGGGCAGCCCGGTTGGCCCAACACCTTTACAGCGCCAGTGATCGGGACCGGACCGGGATTTTGAATCCACACTGTCTGTAAGGAGTCTCTGTGCCTGCATGGACTTTTCCTGGGGGCTCCAGTTTCCTCCTACTGCTTGAAACATAGCGGGGGTGGGGGGTGAGTGTGGGTTAATTGGGTGACACAGACTCATGGGCCAAAAGGGCCTGTTACCATGCTGTATGTCTAAATATAAATTTTAAAAATGTTATCTATTGCTTCTAAGGTAAAAAAAATCTCTGCGCACACCTACAGGATTGAAAAGTGCAGTTGCAGCTCAAATAAAAACACACGGGTAGGAGTGAGTTAATTATTTCTCTTCAACTGATGAATCCCAGAGACCTTAAGAAATGCTTACTGCACGCCTCGAGCTCTTTTATAAACCACTTCCTGTTCCACAGTGTCCATTGAACCAACTTGACAGTACCCTTTTAAATGCTGCACAACAGCTTGGCCACAGGGAACCGTCCTTTTGCGTCTGATTGTCTCAATTGGCTTCAAGGCGAGGAGAGAGAGAGAGAGAGAGAGGAGAGAGAGGAGAGAGAGTAAAAGTGACAGAGAAGGAAAATAGAAAGAAAAACTCGACCGGCTACCTTGTTCAGTTCAGACAATGCAGTCTTATTTGCAGAGTTCATAAAGCAAGTGAATCTGACCTGTGGGCTTGGATTATTACATCAGTTCAACATAAATTAAATTAGAGCACTCAGTATGTTAGAGTTTGTATCACCCATTAACTAAACGGATGGAAAATGTCAAGTTTGATTCAGGATTCGAGAGTGATTTTTTTGCTTGCAAAGAGAACATTTTGAAAGCTTCACAATTCCGTTCGAAACCGGACTGCTCCAGGGCTCGCCACCTGAAGACGCCGTGTTTAACCCCCGCAGTGGGAGACTGGAGAGGGGGACGTTCTGGAAGGATCGGAAGTTCTTTCTTCGATCGCCTCTGAAGCGTGATTGACCGGGCGGGGAGCATCGCTGAGACCGACGGGGAGAGCCTGCTGTGAAGGTTGTCATTTTCTTCTTAATGTGTCTGGGAAGGGGGTGGAGAGTGGGAAGGGGAGAAAGAAGAGGTGTAAAGGAATTGAGCGGGTAATTTTAATTGTGGTGCTAAAGGCAAATGGGTTTGTGCTTATGTGTGATCGCTTTCAGTGTCCCTCTCTCTATCTCTACCTCCTGCTTCTCACTATTTCTTTCTTGACATCTAACTTGCTGCCTTTTTCTCTCTCCCTCTTTCCTCTCTCTCTCCTCTCTTTCTCTTTCATCCCTCTCTCTCTCTTCCCTTTCTCCCTCTCTCTTGCTCTCTTTTTGGCCAGCTCGGTTGGCATAGCAGCGCGACCCCTTTACATTACAGCACCAGCGATTGGGACCGGGCATTAAAACCCCTTCACTGTCCATAAGGAGTTTGTACACTCTCCCTGTGTCCGCATGGGTTTTCCACAGGATGGGGGTGCTCCAGTTTCCTCCCACCGCTCGAAACATACTGGGGGGTGTAGGTCAATTGGGTGTAAATTAGGCGGCACGGGCTCGTGGGGCGAAATGGCCCATTACGGTGCTGTGTGCCTAATTTAAATTAAAAATTAAATTCTCTCTTCCCCACCTGACTTTTATATTCTCTCTTGCTCTCACCCTCTGCTTGCCTCCAACTGTGGCAGAACCTTACAATTAAACACCAGTTCTCTCTCCACCTCTGAGAGAGGATTATGTATTGGAAGGGAACACAGTGCACAGAAATGTTGGAGAAACTGAGCAGGTCACTCTGCAACCCTGGAAAAGCAACCGGCGGTCGACCTGCTGAGTTGCTTGACCACTTTAGTGTACCAACATGCGATTTCCCCATTGCCAGCTCCTCACATAGGTCTCCCCCCCACCACCCCCCCACCACTCAAAACCCGGGGCCTTGACCAACACTCCCATCTGTCGCGATCTTTGGAATTCTCGACCCCAGTGCACCGCTAGACTGAGACCACCAGCAAGTTGGAGAAACAACACCTCATCTTCCGTGAGGACACCTTCCAATCGGATGGCATTAACATCAACTTTCATTACCCCGCCCCCCTTCTATCCCTGTCACCTTTCCCCAGCCTCGTCTCTCTCCCTTTTCCCTCTGTCTCCTTTCATACAGACAAAATCAATTCTCACCTCTTATCATATTTGTTGGTCTGGCCTCCTCCCCCAGTGTTATCTCTTTCCTGGGCATTCCTGTTCCTTGCTTTTACCTTGAAGAAGGTCTCAGGCCCGAAACGTCTCCAATCTATCTTTACCTCCTATGGACGCTATGAGACCAGCTGAGTTCCTCCTACTTTTCTATACATTTTTACTACAGCTGACTTTCGCATTTCACCTTGGCTTTGAACAGTCTTGAAGAGCTGATCTCGCTTCCTCTCCCGTCCATCTTATGTCCCATAGAGTCTACACCTTTACCTGTGGAATCTCAACAGCTTCGCTCCCTTAAGTGAGGGATGCACATGAGTGTGATCTGATAAAAAAGCCCACAAGGAGCTTTGTGGTATTCAGGAGGATTTCCACTGGGCTGTTTGGGATACTTCTGTGTTGCAACCGGGATGTCCTGGGATAGTCTGGCAGGTATGGGCTGGGACTGAGAGTAAAGTGTGAACATTAACACAGGAGAACAGGGCAGAGAATTTGACAAATCAGAGAGCTTTTGGAGGAAATCAGCGGGTCGATGGCATCCATGGGTAGAAATGGTCAGTCAGCATTTCGGGTCTGAACCCTTTATCAAGACTAGGACCTAGTTGTAATGTGCGTTGAAAGAACCAAAGGCTTGTTGATCCAAACCAAGGCTTTTATTAACTAAAAGACTGGAGCCTATCACAAGTAGGTCGACCAGTCCCGAATGACCTGGTCTGGCTAGGAGCAATCCTTTCAGACCTGCCAGTAGGGGGGGCTACACTCTCAGCCAATCACAGTCATCCTACACGACCATCTGTACATAGACACAATGGTGATAGAATCTGTACTATCACACTAGTGCATTGCTGTTACAGCGCCAGCGACCCGGGTTCAAATCCAACACTGTCTGTAAGGAGTTTTCACGTTATCCCCATGTCTGCGTGGGTTTCCTCAGAGTGCTCTCCACCATTCAAAACATACAAAGGCTGTAGGTTAATTTGGCTTAATCAAGCGGCACGGGCTCATGGGCCGGAAGGGCCTGTTACTGGACTGTAAATTAGATAGAATAGGTAAATTTAGATATAAAAGGGGAAAAAGAACCTGGGTCTCAGAGGACAGGTCACAAAGTCAGAGTTGCTGGAAAGAGGCCCTTTGGCCTGTCTTGCCCATGCCGACCACAATGTCCCACCCGCCTAATCCCTCAAAACCCATCCTATCCATCCAAATGTTTCTTATGCGTTGCAACAGCACCGGCCTCAACCATCGGTCACCCCGTTTCATACCCCTGCTGCCCTCAGGGTTATTTTAAAAAAAAGTTTCCCGCCTCAGGTTCCTGCTGAGTCCCTCCCCCTTCACCTGGTTACTGATTCCTCCACTCTGGGCACTGACTCAATCTATTCCTCTCGTGCTTTTGTAAATATGGAGGATGGAGAGACCAGGAGATGGAGAAACCACGCGGAAGGGGGAAGGGGAAAGAAAATTTAAAATTAGTTAGACGATCTGCGGGACAAACATTTTTACTCTGAGGTTCCTGGAACAGAAGCAACATGGTGGCATTGATGGTTATGAGGCTTAGATAGATTTGGAAGGAGCAGAGAGGTATCATGTAAAGACAGAAAATGCTTTAGTTTCAATAAAGGCAAAGGAGTAGAAAAAGAAGAGATGAAATCAGATGGGCGGGAGTTAGCTCAAATTTTTAAAAATCAATATTAATGCTATTAGCTTTAAGGCTTTCCAGGAGGAATGTGCTATATTGTGGCTCAAGTTTATGTTTCAGCTTACTTAAGTCGGGAAAATTTGATTCCCTGCCCAGAGAGTATTAGCAGCTACACCCATTATGTAAACATGATGCCTAAGATTCATTCGTTCACTGTTAGGGGGCTCACATGGGCTCTGTCGCCATCACCTTACGCCGCATCACAATGGAGTTCAACAGAGATGTTTTCTTAATGGTTGGCCAGCGGAAGGCCCCCGCTATTGGAGCGGACCGAGCCGAGGTGCTCATCAAGGTGCTCTCCCAGTCCTGCGTCTGGTTTCCCCGATGCAGAGGAGACCACAGCAGAAGCGCCGGATGTAGTGGACAACCCCCGCTGGGAATGTGGCTTCACTTGGAAGGACTGTCTGGGGCCCCAAATGGGGGTGTGGGCGCCACTGGGGCATCTCCTGCGGTCACAGGGGTAGGTGCCAAGGGGAAGATGAGTGCAAGTACAACCCCATGAAACAGCGTTCTCCGGTCCACGATGCAAGGTCATGCAGACACATAATCAGGTAGAGGAGACCGTAGATGACTCCTGCAGATTCCCAAGAGAGGTGTTGCTTCACTAGGAAGGTTTGGTTTGGGGCCCATCAGAATAGCAAGATGTCCTTCCTTGTCTTTTACCACTCGGGGTAGGTGAGGTGGGGTACGAATGATTCTTCTTGCTTTATTGATTCGTGTCTTGGGAGGTGGGGAGGTAGCCCATCTCTGATTGCCCTTTGAGAAGGGCGCTAAGGAAATGCCTCCTCTCCTTAGCCAGCATTACCCTTGCCCTTTCAACCCAACTGGTGAATCACACCTGATGCTCAGAAAGCACAAATAACTGAGTAACCTAACCTCACTGCCTTTTCAAACTGCTCCATCCCTCCAGTGAAGATCCTCGAAACCAGCCATTCTCAACAGGGATCTGGGGGAGGGGGGAGGGCTACAGCACATTTAAGTAAAATCCTTGTTTTCCTTTCACATATAGTCAATAGGAGAGAACATAAGAAGTAGGAGCGGGAGTCGGCCATCCAGCCCGTCGAGCCTGTTCCACCATTCATTGAGATCATGGCCGATCTGATGATGGGCTCATCTCCATCCACCTGCCTTTTTACTATAATTCCACCACTATCTAAAAATCTATCCAACCTTGTCTTAAATATATTTACTGTGGTCGCCTCCAGGGCTTCAATAGGAAGCGAATTCTACAGATTTACCACCCTCTGGGAAAAGCAGTTCCTCCTCATCTCCGTCCTACGGTAGATCTTGAGGCAATGTCCCCGAGTTCTGGTCTCTCCCACCGATACCTACCTCTATCTTATCTCTGCCTTTCATCATTTTATACATTTCTATAAGATTCCCTCCCATTCTTCTAAATTTCGGTAACTACAATCCCAGACGACTCAATGTCTCCTCATAGGACAAACCACCACCCCCCCCCCCCCCCACCATCTCTGGAATCAACCTGATGAACCTCCTCTGCATCGCCTCCAAAGCCAGGAAAATATGGAAGAAGCCAGAGCGTGACGGCTTCACAAGAAAGGGAGTCCTTAAACATTGTCCCAAGGGGACCACGGCCATAAAGACGGATGGGGAGAACTTGAGGATTTGCTCTCGGTGATAATAATGGAGCAAGGATTTTGTTTTTGTGTCAGTAGGATCAGGAAGATGTTCCCATGAACCTGCTGCCCTTCTCACTAGGAGGAGGGTGGGTTTGGGGCTCTTGGAGAGCAAATGTTGTGGGTTAAGTATGGGTTGGCTTGTCGAGATAGCATCCTGGTGAACGTAATGGTTTGGAATTCAACAGTTCCCTGGTAGTGGGAGGGAGTGTTCCAGGATGTCAATCAAATGGCCTGCTTTCTCCTAACTTCTGAATGTTGGGCCCCTTGCTCTCAGCCAGATGTGTGGAGAGTGCTCCCTCACTTCTGACTTGGGTGGTGAAAGGGAGCCCAGTCATTCTACGAGGAGCGAAACATGCAAGTCTCCAGATGCTGTGATTGTAGCGAAAAGAGACAGAAATGGTGGAGGAACTCAGCCAGTCTCGCAGGAGGTAAAGATATATTACCGACGTTTCAGCCCTGAGCCCTGAACACTTCTTCAAGGTATAAGCAAAGGATGGGAAGGCATCAGAATAAAGACTGAAGACAGGATGAAGAAGGAGTATGGACCAACAGAAGGTGTTGATTGACTCTGTGAAAGGAAACAGAAAGAGAGAGAGCGTGAGAGAGAGAGCGTGAGAGAGAGAGAGAGAGAGAGAGAGAGAGAGAGAGAGAGAGAGAGAGAGAGAGAGAGAGGCTGGAGGAATGGCAGCAGGGGGAAGAAAGGGGTTGGGGGATTTAATGGAAACTGGAGGTCGATGTTAAAGCCATCCATTTGGAGGGTGCCCAGACGGAAGATGAGGTGTTGTTTTGCCAATTTGCAGATGGTCTCAGTCTGGCCATGCACCAGACTATGGGCAGACGTGCCAGCAAGGGAACGGGTCAATGAATTGAAGGGGAGATCCACGCAATTGTGGAGGGCAGAGCCGAGGTACTAATGAAGTGATCTCCCAGTCTGCACCCAGCGAGACCACGACTCGAGCACCGGAGGCAGTAGAGATGACCCCGCTGCAGATTCACAAGTGCTTTTATGTTCAGTCTGTTCAAACTAGTCCACATACCAATCCTATACCCCCCCCCCCACCCCATTCTTTCCACTTTCCCATCAACTCCACCCCACACTTCAACACCAGGGGCAATTTACTGCAATCAATTAACCTTTCGATTCACCTGTTTTTGGGAATGTAGGAGGATACCAGAGCATCTGGGTGGGGGAGGGGGAATCCCATGGGAAGAAGGTGCAAACTCCACACAGAGAGTGCCGATGTTCATGATTGAACATGGGCCACTAGCGTAGGTGGTCCCCACAGTGCAGCAACAGTAGTGATGAAGGCAAACATCCCAAAAAGAATAGTCACCCAATGGTTAATTGCATTGAGGAGATTTTCTGGTTAACGGCAGGTATTAAAGAAGATTGTAAAAGAGGTGGGCAGGGGATAGGTGTGGGTGGCGAGTGGGTTTCAAAACCTCAGGCCTCAGATAGTTGAAAACCCAACAACTGATTATGGGGCAATTAAATTTGGGCATGATCAGAAGGGCATATATTTATGACAGGATTACAAATTGTTTCACTGTGTTGATCCCCGGGATACAATTCTCTCCAAAATTTGACAGTGGGATGAGAAAGAGGAGAGGGGAGTGCAGGAAATAAAATCCTTGTGCTGTGTGTGTGTGTGTGTGTGTGTGTGTGTGTGTGTGTGTGTGTGTGTGTGTGTGTGTGTGTGTGTGTGTGTGTGTGTGTGTGTGTGTGTGTGTGTGAGTGTGTGCGTGTATACGGGCAAGGGCAGCTTGCAAGCTCTCTCTCTCTGCCCCATGGCCTTCCCCTGGATGCTCTACTTTCCTCCCACGTCCCAACGATGTGTGTGCTAGTAGGTAAATTGGCCACTGACGAGGGTGGTAGGCAGCAGGATGAGGAAGGAGTTGACGGATGAGTCAGAGAGAATGGTAACGGAGAAATAAGAGATCAACAGGGTTGCTACCAACCAGTATGATTCAGTGGACTGAAATGCCTCCCTCGATATTGTAAAGGACATTTTAATTTTAAAAAAAATTTAGACCTACAACATTCCAGCTCACGAGTCCATGCCACCCAATTACACCCCATTAACCTACACCCCCGGTACATTTTGAATGGTGGGAGGAAACCAGAGACCCTGGGAAAAACCCACGCAGGCCTGGTGAGAACATAGAAACTCTTTACAGACAGCGCAGTCCTGATCGCTGGTGCTGTAAAGGCGTTGGGCTAGCCGCTACGCCAACCAGGCCGCCCCAGACTTTTTATGGGATCATGCTGTGTGCAATGTGAAGGCGTTTTCCCACAGGACAGCAGAAACTGCACTTCACGGAGACTTGTGTTGGCTGTAAAATGCTTTGAGAAGGGCGCTGCGGAAATGCACCTGTTGCCTCCTCACCAGAGCCAGCTTTTTCCTTGCCCCTTCAACCCAGCTGGTGAATCGCACCTGACACTCAGAGAGCACAAAACATGAAAAAAATAACTCAGTAACCTGACCTCACAACAAAATGCACTCCCAGGCATGCAGGGTGATCAGGTTTGTAATGGATATTCTTAGGGCATGTGACCTCAGCCCTGGATGCGCAGGGACATACTCTAACTCCGAGGAGAGCAATATTTCAGTGCCGTTTCATGCAGTAAAAGTGAAGGAAGGCGAAGAGTAGTGAACAGAGCAATTCCATGTTGGACGTAGGAGCAGAGGACCTGCAGGTTTCGAAGATGGCAGGTGAATGCTAAAACAAGATCTGATTGGTTTGTGTTAGTGTCCACTTTAAGAAAGATCTCAATTCATCGGAGGAGATGCAGAAAGGAAACAAGAGCAGAAGAAATAGGAGCAGGTGTTGGCCATTTTGCCCATAAAGCCTGTTCTGCCATTCAATGAGATCCGGCTGTGGCCTCAGCTCCAGTTCCCCAGAACCTCATCTCTTGAATGCAGTCCAGGGCTGACAAAGAATCCAGGAGGTGAAATATTAACCGTTTCCCTCTCCAAAGGCGTCCCAGACTCCTTTTTTTTTACCAACACCTCCTGTTTCTATTTGATAAATATCCTTCGATTTTTATTATTACAGTACGTTTCCGGTTATCCATAAAGCTTGGGACCGGACGTTTTTCGGTTAACTGGATGTTTCGGACAATGGAATAATGGCTTTCAGCCACCCAGTAACATCAACAGAATACCTGTATCCACGGTCAAACAATAACAAACAACGGAAGGCTTTTCAAGCATAAAAAATGTTTAATTCTGAGGGTAGGTGAGATTGGAACAAGGGGTCATAAATAAGGGTTAGGGGGCAAAAATTTAGACATTTAGACATAACATGAGAAGAAGCTTCTTCACTCAGAGAGGAAGAAGGGTCAGTTTTGTCATTTAAGAGAAGGTTGGATGTGAGGGGACTGGAGGGTAATGGGCAGGGTAGGTGGGACTAGAGGAGATCACTTAAATTGGTGCGGACTAGAGGGGCCGAGATGGCCTGTTTCCGTGCTGTAATGGTCATATGCTTAAAACAATACACAAGAGCACCGCTGGATTCAAAATGGCGCTAACAGCACGTCTGAGCCCCACATGAGCACGTCGGGTGAAATTTTGTTTTCGACACGTGTTCGGATAAGTGAACTTTTCGGCTAACTGGATTTCAGATAACCGGAAACGTACAGTATCTCCTTTTTCTCTGCCTTGCGCTTAGGGCCATTTAAAGGTGTATTATTGAAGTCCGAGTGTCCCGCGCACCTGTTTGGCTGCAGCAAGTAAGAAAGTTGGCGCATCTGAACCTTGCACGTGGGTTTTTGACCATAAATTGCAGGTATTCTATTTCGGAATCTCAGCAACTGCGGTGTTTCTGAGTTTCACCTGCAATGGAATGGAGGTCGGCCATCTGCAGCTTTATCTCCGCACGTGTGCAAAAAATAGAACGAGTGCTGGGTCAGATTTAAAGCCATTTTAATTGGAATCATTCAGGGCTGCTCGAGGTCAGCAGCAGTGGGTGGCAGGAGAAACGGGAGGAGTTGACGGGCAAGAGAGAGTACTGTATAATTCGGCAGATAAGATGTCACTTGAAGCACCCCCCCTCAAAAAAAGGGGTCGTCCTATAGGCCAGAAACAAAAAACAGTGACCTTAAAATACCACTTGATTGGTTCCATAACCCACCCTGTAACAAATTTTTAAGCTACCGGTATATTAAATGTGGTGTTAAATCAATAAAAAGAATTGTAATTTTTTAAAAAACACATTTAAAACCCTTGAAAATCACTAGGTTCATTGTATGAGGCAAAAAAAAACTCGGCAAAGAACTCGGGAAGCACATCCAGACTCCCACTGTCATCATACGGGTCCCAGTCTGAAATTAGTGAGTCGGCTTCGTCATCAGTATCTCACCATAAATCTTCCTCCTGGCACTAGAGACCTTTAACTTAAAACTTGCTTTGTTTTGCTGGAGTTCCATGATGATAATTTCATTAAACAAAATCTGGCGGTGGGGGGGGGGGGTGTTCATTTTACACCACCACCGATATGAGCTAAAACTGTGAAATTCGGACTGAAATTGGGGTTTCGTCTTATCTGAAGGTCGTCTTTTCCACCGAAATATGCGGCAGATTGCAGAGAAGTAAGTGGAGAACGGGGCTGGTCTGACAACAGGTGAAATAGCCTCAGTTGCAAGTAAATCAATCTGCTGGAAGAGTGGAAGACAAACGTCTGCAGGCGCTGTGACTGTAGTAAAACACAGAACTGCTGGAGGGATGCAGCGCATCACGCAACGTTCATAGGAGGTAAAAGGACATTGCCGCCATTTTGCGACAACCGACATTTTGTGGAAATGATCGCAATAGACAATAGACAGTAGGTGCTGGAGTTGGCTAATTGGCCCGTCAAGCCAGCACCGCCGTTTTTCAGATCATGGCTGATCATTCTCTATCAGTGTCCATTCCCTGCCTTATCCCCATAACTCTTAACTCCCCTGCTCACAAGAGCCTTAGCTAACTCTCTTTTGAACATAACCATTGAATCTGCCCCAACCACCCTCTGCAGCAAAGCATTACACAGACCCACACTTCTCTGGGTAAAAAAAAATTCTCCTCATCTCCATCCTAAAGGGCCTTCCCTGTATTCTTAAACGATGGCCTCTAGTCTTAATCTCTCCCAACATTGGGAACATGTAACCTGAATTCACCGTCTAGCCCCCTGATAATCTTATGTACCTCAATCATGTCTCCCTTCATCCTTCTAAACTCCATGGCATATAAGCCCTAACCTTTCAGCGTATGTCAATCCTGCCATCCCAGGAACCAACCTTGTAAATCTGCACTGCACTTCCTCTGCAGCGAGTATGTCCTTCCTCAAATTTGGGGGTCAGAACTGGACGTAATATTCCAGGTGAGGTCTCACCTGGGCCCTGTACAACTGCAGGAGGGTTTCTCTACTCAAATCCCCTCGGAGGTTCGGATCTGGAGCTCAGGCTGCTGATGGTTTGGACTGGACTCTGTGCGGCCATGGCAGGGGTGGGGGGGGGGGGCTGCAGCAGCGCTGGAGGAGAATCTGTGGACACTTGGTGGGACTCTCTTTTACATCTCTCTCTCTCTCTCTTTCTCTCTCTCTCTCTCTCTCTCTCTGTCTGTAGGGGGTGCTTCAGGCAATTTCTGCCGATGGCGAACCTGTCTGCCTTACAGCAGAAGAAGGCAGCAAATTCCATGTAATATTGCACTGTCTCAACAATAAAGGAATCTCGATTCTTGAATTTTGGGCCTGAGCCCTTCTTCAAGGAACTCCTCGTCCAGCAATTTTGTGCTTTTAACCAGCTGGTGGAACTGAGTGGGTCAAACATCATCAGTGGGAGAAAAAGAAGCGTCAACGTTTCGGGTAGGAACCCTTCAACAAAATTGGATGTTGGCATTTATTTCTAGAGGAACAGGGCCATAACGTAGAGACTCTATACTGGTGAGACCTCACTTGGAGTACAGCGAACAGTTATGGGTGCCTTATTTGAGAAAAGATGCTGGCGTTGGAGAAGAATTGAGAATGATACCAGGATTGAAAGGGTTAGCAATTGAGGCCCGATTGTCGGCTCTTTGACTGTACTCGTTGGAGTACAGACGGAGGAGTGGGGGACCTCATCGAGGCATTTTGAATACTGAAAGGCCTGGACAGAGTGGATGCGGCAAGGATGGTAAGGGATTCTAGGTCTAGAGGGCGCAACTTCAGGATAAATGGGCGCCAATTTAAAAGAGATTTTTAAAATTTCTCTTTAAAATTACAAGAAAGAATAAAGTCTTTAGTTAGGGCACTATACAAATGGAGGTTCCTGTTGTATGACAGTGAATGATATCAATGTGAAAAGTTGTTACAAAGCAGGAAAGATTAAAATAAAATAAAATCTATGCGTCAAGCATCATAACACTGGACAATGAAGATTTTTCTTCCTGACCACTTTTGGATGTGTTTTATGGATTTTGGGCTGTTGATCATGGAAATCATATTTAAATTCTCCTATCGCATACCGGTTTTTAAAAATATAACCTACGTTTGAGATTTCCTATTATAAGTCGACTTCAAGCGTACCAAACCGTGAAGTGCAACGTGTCATTGAAAATTCATCTTCTGCATTCACACGTGGACTCCTTCCCCGCCGAACTTGGTGCAGTCAGGGACGAACAGGGTGAAAAGGTTCACCGGGACATTGCAGCCATCAGGGCAAATGGAACGCTGTCCGACTACTGTTGGACACTGACACGAGAGACATCAGACGCCGAGTACAAATGAAAGTCAGCAAAACATTTTTTAGGGCAGTTGAACTAACGCAATGAGTCACCATCATGAGGCGATTAAACTTGCTAAATTCAATAACTGTTCATTCAATGCTTCTCCGACTTCCTCCGTGATACAGCAAATCTGAAAGTACGTTTGAGTTCTCCTTGAAGTTGTCTATCATAATATAACCATATAACAATTACAGTAAGGAAACAGGCCATCGCGGCACCTCTAGCCCGCACCAATTTAAGTGAACTTCACGAGTCCCTGCTCCCTGTCCTTAACCCTCCAACCCCCTCACATCCATGCACCTATCCAACCTTCTCTTAAATGACAAAACTGACCCTGTTGCAACCACCTCTTCCAGAAGGTCATTCCTCTCAGCCACCACTCTCTGAGTGAAGAAGCTTCCTCTTATATTACTTCTAAAGTTCTGCCCCCTAACCCTTTGGAACCCTCGTTCCAAATCTCCCCTACCCTCAAGGGGAAGAGCCTATTCACATCTACTCTATCCCCCTCATAATTTTAAATACCTCTATCAAATCCCCCCTCAACGCTGCAATGAATAAAGTCCCAGTCTACTCAATCTTTCTCTGTATTCTAGATACTGCAATCCAGGCAACATTTTAGTAAATCTTCTCTGCACCCTCTCTACCTTATTGATTTCCTTCCTATAATTTGGAGAGCAGAACTGCAACACAATATTCCAAACCTGGCCTCACCAATGTCTTAAACAGTCTCAACATCACCTCCCAGCTCCTATACTCTATGCTCTGAAGGCCAGTGTGCCAAAAGCCTTCTTCGCCACCCTATCTACATGAGAATCCACAATTATTTTTCAGGAAACAACCCTTTCGAAAAAAAATTGTTGTCCAGTGCAATTGTTCAAATTTACGCAGTATGCTCTCCTTCAGTCACAATGAACCATAAATATGTAGGAGCTGCCGGACAGAAATTGTACTAGAGACAGTGGCCAGTAAACAAGGTAACGAGTCATTAGTGTTCTGCCCTTTTGCTCATTTCAAAGCGGCAAGTGCACCTTTTAATCCTTTCTCTTGGATTAAGTCTCCTGGTTACCACTGAAGTGTTGACTTGGCCAAAGCTTTAAAGCAAAAATTTTGAGGTAGCTGTGCTTATTCTAGAGCAGGGAGTTCAGTCTGCTGGGGTGTAGCACAGACCTGTGTGCGAACTTCCAAATCCCTGATTACCAATAATATCAGTTCCTCAGTGTAGCTTCAACTGGCCGGTGGGGAGATAACATCTCATTGGTCTCCCCACCCCAAAATTTATTTCGACTGAACTATACTCTGGTTCACCGAAGCCCAGTGTCAGCCTGAGGAACCCCATTACACCCTCAGGAACCACAGCAGCCCTTCGGATATTAAAATCACCGATATCAGATAGCCGGCCATTGCGTCATAAACTCCATAGTTCTGATACAAGCTCATCCACCTCCACAAACGCTGCCTGATTTGGTGAATCTCCCCAGCATTCACTTTGTTTTGGGTTTTCACCTGCTGCCACATTCTTTGCGGGGTGTTCCCTCTCTTTCCAGATTCAATTATCCTTGTTCAATTAACCAGTTGACTCAAAATGAAATGTGCCACCTAGACTCTCCTACCAGTTAGCGCAGCACCAGAGACCCCTCTGAATCTTCCTAATTTTAATGCAATTTCCATCTTTTCTTCCATTTAAATTTAGACCTACAGCACAGAAGCAGGCCCTTTCACCCCACAAGACCATGCCGCCCAATCACACCGAATTAACCTATTAGCCCCCCCACCCCCACTGGGTCATTGGAGGATGGGAGGAAACCGGAGCACCTAGAGGAAACCTTCTAAGCTCCAATGAATAAAGTCCCAGTCTACTCAGTCTTTCTCCGTATTCTAGATACTGCGATCCAGGCAACATTTTAGCAAATCTTCTCTGCACCCTCTCTACCTTATTGATTTCCTTCCTATAATTTGGAGACCAGAACTGCACACAGTTTTCCAAACTTGGCCTCACCAATGCTTGGAACAGTCTCAACATCACCTCCCAGCTCCTATATTCTATGCTGTGATTTATTAAGGCCAGCGTACCAAAAGCCTTTTCACCACCCCATCCACATGAGAATCCACAATTATTTTTCAGGAATCAACCCTTTTGAAAAAAAAATTGTTGTCCGGTGCAGTCGTTCAAATTTACGCAGTATGCTCGCCTTCAACCAGTCACAATGAACCACAAATATATAGGAGAATGTACAAACTCCCGACCGACAGCGCCGGATGCAAACCCTGGTCGCCAGTGCCGTAACAGCCTTGAGCCAACCGCTACGGTAGCCAGTTCTGCAGTTTTCTTTTGCCTCTAGCTTGTCACTGAAACTAAATAATTACCAGAGCGGAGAGCCCCTGAGTAGGGGAGTGAGAATTGGGTGAGATGCTGTGCTCGTAAAGCCAAGGCTGGCATTTCCCCCCAGCAGCTGAAGGTGTGATGCGCTGAAATAGAAATTCAATTTAGATTAAAGCCCTCTCTGCCATACAACATTCCCAGGCCAGGGGTTAGAAAAATGAGTCATGCCTCCACTGTGCTATCCCAACCAACACTCTCAACCCAGTGAAAATATGGATGAGTCAAACACGAAAGTCCACAAAAGACAAAGATACATTGCCAACGTTTTCAAGAAATAAGCAGAATGAGTCCGAAGCAGGAAATCTCAGAGAAAGTCAGGAATCAGACGGTGCTGGCTGGGGGAGAAATCCAGACCAAAAGAAGGTGTTCATTAGATATGATTTTATTACAAGAGGAGACAGAGAAGGGAGAGATTGAGCTGGGGTAGGGGGGGGGATGAAGTGAAGCGGTGGGGGGTGGGGTTTAACGAAAACCAGAGAAGTCGACGTTGATGTCATCCTGTTGGAGGGCGCCCAGTCAGGAAGCTGAGGCGCTGCTCCCCCAATTTGCGGGTGGTCTCAGTCTGGCAGTGCATGAGACCATGGGCAGACATGTCAGCAAGGGAGCGGGATGGGGAATTCGACTGGGAGGCCCACGTTATTGCGGACGACGGAGCAGATACAGAACAAAGCTGTCACTCCACTGGCCTGTCAATCACTCCCAGGGCAGGAACAATACAGGCTAGACATAGAATAAAGTGCAACGGTGCTGCCCCAAACAATGTTAACTCCATGGTTAACTCCATGGTCTACTTATCATAGAAAATGCCTCACACAAAAATTCAAGCAAATATATTTGGTCAGTACTTATTGACTAAGTAAACGTGAAAATTGTTCGGCAGCGCTGGAGAAACTCAGCAGGTCAATCACCGTCCTGTATATAGCAAAGATAGCAAAGAGAGTTTGGGGCTTGAGCCCTTCTTCAAGGTGTGAGCAATAGGTAGACAGGCACCTGAACAAAATTGGGGGGGTAAGGGGCGGAGCACGGTCCAACAGGCAGGAGTTAATAGGTGGATGAGGGAGGGAGGGCACAGGAGAAAACAGGGATGAGAATAAAGAGGGAAGGGGGCAGAGAGTGAGAGAAAAGGGGGCAGGGATAGAGAAGAGGGAGTGGTTGTGTAAACATTAGTTATGTATCTTTACACTGCTTGACCGGCTGAGTTTCTCCAGCGTTGTGCTTTTACTTCAATCACTGCATTGGCAGACTTTCACGCTTCTCTCCTGAGGTTGATTTCCGCTGGTTGCTGCCTTGCCGTTGTCGAGAGTTGCAGCCCAGTGAATCTCAGGCTTGCTTCCCACCTTCCTGGTCCTGGGTTCCAGCCCTGCTCCAGTCCCTGAGCCGCAACATCCAGTCCGAAGCTCTGGCATAACCCATTTGAAAAGGGTGACTGGGGTGACTCACGAGGCCATTTCAGGTGAACCCTTTGCCTTGCGGCTGGTGACAGGAGCAGATTGAAAACTAAGGACTCACCTTTCAGACACCATCCCATTCATATCCAGAGGTGCCTTGTAGCGCCTTCCGGATCTGATGGAGGCAGGGCGACTGGTGCCGCAGCGCCACGCATCATAAATATGTGGCATAGCAATGGCTGTCTTCCCCACCTATATTCCCCCACGCAGGTGGAACTGCTCTGTGTTTCCCAAAACAGTTCCAGCTGCACGGGGGATTATGGGTAGGGAAGGCCGCCATTACTGTGCCGCAGTTTGAGCTGCAGTGAGTGGCCCCGAAGACCGAAGTGCCCAGTGAAGTGCCGGAGTGGCCAGACGGGCTTTCGCAGCGCACCCCGGCCGCCCCCTCCCCGACATCCCCCGCCAGCCACCCCTACCCCGACAGCCCCCTCAGACTGCCCCTGCCCCTGCCCCTGGGGTAGGGGGTTGTCAGGTAGCTGGGCAGGGGACGAGGAGGGTTGGCATCGGTGCCTCCGAGGCACTCTGGGCACATTCAGGTATGTAGGTATTTACAAGGGGTTGATAATCTGCAGCTTACCACGAAGTGGGGGGGGGGGTGATAATCTGCGGCTTTACACAAAGTGGGGGTGGGGTTGGGTCACTTGAAAGGGTTTACAGTGTGATTGCACAGAATCACTTCATCAGGGCAACAATTTACCAAGTTTCTGCTCTGCTTTTCATTCAGTGCATCAAGGGTCAAGGCCTTTATCTTATATTCTTTTGTCAAACAATTCGATACTCTGAACAATATCCAAGGATGCCCAGGAGAGTGTAATCAAAGTGTCAATGCTTTGTGAAATGCAGGAACTGTATCTGAGTGCAGGGGAATGGTAATACAATCAAACCATCAGGAAAGATGAAAATGCAAGAACAAGATTGGCTTATTGTCATGGGACTGGAGGGAGGTGCTTTGCAATAATGGTGTGGCATACAATTTTAAATTTTAAATTTAGGCACACAGGGCCTTCCGTCCCACAAGCCACACAGACACGGGGTGGACGAACAAGCTCCTTGCGGTCAGCGCCGGATTCGAACCCCACTTCGGACTGTTGGGGAGATCTATACTCGCCGATGCTCCCTGTAATGTTTAGTGGTCAGTGAGCGCGACAAATCTGAGGTCGTGGAATTTTTTTTCCCCCAGCGACGAAGGCCTGTCCGCACTGAACGCTTCTGCAAATGCAAACCTGAAATTGTTTGAAGATAACTTTAGCCCAGCTGATCTCTCATGGCTTGTTTGGCATGTTTTACCATACTGCAAGTATGATTAACTACTTGCTTAACTGACTAACTAGTTAATAGAAACAGTTATTATTTCCAATAAGTATAATTATCAATTATTATGTAATGTTAGGTCACTAACCCTTTTTGTGGGCCCATGATGGGCGCTGCTTGGAAAACATGCATGCGTGCGCACAGTGCCGAGGGAGCAGTGATCTTCGCCCATGGAGTTGAGAACGTTTGGAATTCTTTGCCAAGATCTATCATTGAATGACTGATAGTCTCAGATTTTTAGGTTAAAGGTAGAATTATACAGTCAGTCAGCACGGAGCCCAGTCCCCAACCTTCCCCTCCATCCTCACCTCCCCCCTGTCTTGGAAGAGGCGCTAAAATACTAAACCAACCTCTCCTCCCCAATCAGACATTCTTCCCCCCTCCCTCTCGCCCTCTCGCCCCCACAACCTCGATTGGACAGAAAATAACTGTGTTTGAGATTTGCTATTCAAAACCAGAGGACACCTGCTTAAGGTGAGGGGAGGAATGTTCAGAGAAAGTATCAGAGGTGGGTTTCTTTTGTGCAGAGAGTGGTGGCTGGCACAATAGGGACATTCGGAAAGAGTCAAAGACAGGCAGATGGATGCACAAATTCATTGAGGAACCCTTCCACCTCTGCACACAGCATCTTTCAGCTGCTCCCATCGGGGAAAGAGATACAGGAGGATGAGAGCCAGTACCACCAAGCTGAGGAACAGGTTCTTCCCACAGGCAGTGAGAACGCCGAACAAGCAAAGGAAGTGTTCACACCGACCTTCCGAGACTCTCATATTCATGAAACAATATTTATTTATTTGGATGGATGAAATACTTGTCCTGTTTATGAATTGTTTGCCTGTATGTGTGTTATGTCTGGTTGTGTGTCTGTGCGTTTGGCACTGAGAGCCGGAGAACGCTTTTTCATCGGCACAATCAGATGATAATAAACTTGTCTTGACTTGGAAACAAGAAAAATCGAGGGTTATGGCTGTGAGGTAGGGAAGGATTGGATTGTTGTGGAGTAAGTTTACACAGGACAGCAGAACATCATGGGCCAAAGGGCCTGTTTTATGATGCAATCTTTCATGAGGACACAAACCTGCAGATTCAAGAACAGTTTATTTCTGACTGTTATCAGCCTCTTGAATGAACCTCACACTCGCCATAGGTGATGGCCAATTCCTGCCCCTCTTTCCTTTCATGAGCCATAAGTCCCTTGGTGGAGGTGGTTCCTATGCACTGAGGTTAGACCCGAGTCCACGCAAACAAGAGGGCTTCTTCACATTGGCTTCTCCTATCCACCAAAGGCTTTGGCTCGGAACGTCAGCCATTCCTCCATATTCCTCACAATCCAGCAAATTGTGCTTAGCTTCGGATTCCAGGATCTCCTGCGTAGATGTTGAGATGTTGTCTATGAACGGGAAAATCTCAAACAAGGCAGTTGGGAGGGGGGGTGGGGGGCAGAGTTCCAAGATTAGGGGCAGTCATTTAAAACTCAAATGCGTTGGAACGTCTGGCAGAAGGCGGTGAATCTGTGGAATTTTTTACTCCAGAGGATGGTCGAGGTTCTGACTTGCACACTTTACTGATTTTTCTTTGCGCTCTCTGTATTGCGCAGTCAATTTTTCTTTACAATCGGTACCTGTTAACAGTTCTTTTGATTGTTTACATGTTTACACTGTGTACGGTTTACTTTTTGCACTACCGATTAGTAGTAATTCTGCTGCGCTCCGCAGAAAAAAGGAATCTCAGGGTTGTATGTGATGTGTGTCTGACAATAAATCTGAAATCTGATAGGAGTTGGGATGTGAAGTTGTACAAGCCACGGTGAGGCCAAATTTGGGGTATTGTGCGCAATTTTGGTCACCTAACTACAGGAAGGATGTCAATAAGATTAAAAGACTGCAGAGGAGATTTACTAGGATGTGGCCAGGACTTGACGAACTGAGGGAAAGATTAAACAGGTTAGGGCTTTATTCCCTGGAGCATGTGGGAAGATAATTATGATGGGTATAGACAGAGGAGGTTTTTTTTTCTGCTGAAGGTAGGCGAGATACAAAGGAGAGGACCTGGGTTAAGGGTGAAAGGAGTGAAGTTTCAAGGGAACCATTAGGGGGATCTTCCTCACCCAGTGGGTGGTGGGAGTGTGGAACGAGCTGCCAGCTGAAGTGAGTCCCATTTTGACATTTAAGAAAAATTTGGACAGGTACATGGAGGGGAGGGGAGTGGAAAGATATAATCCAGGATGAAGCAGAATAATGGTGAGGTACTGACTAGAAGCCAGCAGGTGTGGTCTCATCTGTGCCCTGTGACTGTTGCAAAATTTTCCTTCATTTGTACCATCCTCTTTTGCAAACTAAAGGCTAACTTTCCAATGACTTGTGGCACTTGTGTGTTTGTCGTCTGTGTCCAACGACACCCAAATACATTTATACAGCATTCCACAGTCTCTCTCCATTTTCCTCTCTGATAAGGACGTATCTCCCATTGGTGGGTCTCCAGATAGAACGTAGAGCATTACAGCACAGTACAGGCCTTTCAGCCCTTGATGTTGTGCCGACCCATGTACACCCACACAAAATAATTAAACCCTCCCCACCTTATAACCCTCAATTTTTCTTCCATCCTTGTCCCAGCGTAAAGCCCCTTTCACACTTGCGTCCCACTAAATTAGCCATTCAGTGTCCCAGGATGGGAATGGGAGTTTGGCTTTCACAGTCGACCCCTCCCAACAGGGATGCTTAACGCTTTCACACTTGTAAGGAGCCATACCCTGGGGTTAGGGCTGTTCTACCTTCTTCCGGTGCAATTACCTGTTTCACACTTGATTGATGGCAACTGCCGGCGCCTGCAGATGCCGGGGATTGTGCTAGGGGTCGAGGCCATCAATCCTCAGTGTTGAGCTAATTTGGTTTCACACTTGGTACTTTGAAGGCTGATTGGCGTTTGATTCCTGGGATTGCTGGCAAGTGTGAAAGGGGTTTAAGAGCCTCTTCAATGCCTCTCTCGTTCCAGCCTCCACCACCACCATGTTGCAGGCTCCTGGTATTTTTTTGGTGAATTACTTTGGAACAGCAGATTTCATAATAATGCTTTGAACAGACACAGAGACTCCTAACTCCAAGCTGTAAACAGAGTTAATGCTCTCAACTAAAGGGTTGTTTACTTGAGGAAAAGAGGTGAGAGGAGAAGCTGTATGTTTAGCCCCTCTCACACTTGAATCCCACTAAATTGGCCGTTCAGTGTCCCGGGATAGGAATGGAGGTTTGGCTTTTCACACTTGACCACTCCTAACTGGGACACTGAACACTTTCACACTTGCAAGGAGCCATCCCTGGGGTTAGGACTGTTCTACCTTCTACCGGTGACGTCATGACGCGTTGAGCGATGGTGGACCTGCCCTAAATCCTGATCAGTGAATTATGATCTTATATTTAAACAAAATTAAATCGTGCCTAATTATAACATAATTAAGCTTTATGTACAGCACAGTATGAGCCCTTCAGCCCCTGCTGTTATTATGGCCGACCTAGATAAGCCTTTATAAGGGATCGTGGGAAAGTGCGAGCAATAGCGAACAATTTTTAAACAGGGTGGAAAGTTTATAGCGCACAATTTATAAAGACCATGGGAAAAAGCAATGGCGGAGCTGACATCCAGGAAGGCCGTGAGACATAGAAACCCCTCCATGAATGCTCCATGCAAGCAGCCCTTTCTCTGCCACACAGCATCCTGGGAGGGCAAGTCCGCTTTCGTTTTTTTCCCACATTATTTATAAATTGTACACGATCGCGCTATCACCTTTCCCACGCTGTTTAAAAATTGTCCACTACTGCTATTTATTTCCTCTTTCTCTCTCGCGCTGCGACTTTCCCACAGCAAAGTTTATGCCTTCATTTTAATCTTTTCTTCCTTCATGATCCTGCACTCGCGCAAGAACTTGGGCCATTTCAATCCCACAATGCAATTACCCATTTCACACTTGCCTGATTGCAACGCCTGTGTCTGCCGGGGTTTGTACTAGAGGGTCGAAGTCGTCAATCCCCGGCGTGAGATAATGTCATCCGATGCCGAGGTTGAGCTGGTTTTGCTTTCACACTTGACACTTTAAAGGCCCATTGGGTGTTAATTCCTGGGACCACTTGCAAGTGCGAAAGGGTTTTTTTTAATGACTCCTACTTTTGGGAAATTGAAACTGAAACCAGTATGGATCAAGCAAGTCATGTGATTGAGACACTTGAAGAAGCAGCATGCAGCATCATCAGCCAGTCATCTGAAAAGACAAAAATGAAGTAACGTTGTGTGAGATGGACACTGCTGTTGTTTTCTTCTTGTCAGGGAGAAACAGTGATCTGCTGTGACCATTGTAATGGTCATTTGGATTTGCCCATGTCTGGATAAAAGAAACAGGATCATTGCATCATTATTCTATTTGGGTTGTGATTATTCTAATGGCCATCTTGTTTAATCCTCACCTGAGTTTGTGGAAGCGTCATGGAAGTCACAAGTTTCATTTTCCCCTACGCAAAGTAAAGGGGGACAATTGTTCATATGAAAGAAGCTCAATAAGGATTCATGAGTTTTCAGAAGTCTGACGACTCGGTGTCTCACCGATTTTATAATTACAACTGAACATCAGTTTAAAGGTTCTGAGTTTCAACACAGGATTTCTAAGTCTGAACTTTGAATTGACTTTTCAGAATTGAGCCTTGGCTGTAATAGTTCAGGTAATCCACCCACCCACACACACACACGCACACACACACACACACACACACACACACACACACACACACACACACACACACACACGCGCACACATGCACACACGCGCACAGACGCACACGCGCATACACGCACACACGCACACACGCGCACACACACACACACACATATATATTTCCGCATAGTTGAGGTTAAGTTTAGATTTAAGTAAGATGTTTTATTATTAGTAATTATTAATAAAAATATTGATTTAAAAATACCATTGCCTTGGTGAATTTCTATTGCTGCTGGTCTTTGACGTAACAACCCTTAGCAACTCATTCCAGGCACCCACAACTCCCTCTATAAAAGAAATGCCCCTGATGTCTCCCCTAAACTTTCCTCCCTTCACTTTGTACAGATGTCCTCTGGTGCTCACTACTCCCGCCCTGGGAAAAAGGTGCCGACTGTCTACCTTATCTATCTATACCTGTCATGATCTTGTGGACCTCTATTAGATCATTTACCGTAACGTTTCGGTGCTCTCCCTCAAAGAGGTCTTGCTTGGGAGACTCTATTGTGAGTAAGGGATGGCTTTTGTGGGAATCGGACAGTGGAACTTTTCCAGAAGGTGCTGTTGCCAGCAGCCAACGCCCTTATTTTCGTTCCTCTATTTTTTCATTATCATTTAGCTGAGACAGTATTCCAAAACAATAAACCGACCTGAATGAGATTATCAGAGGTCCCAATCTGGTGTGGCCAAGGGAAGAGGGTGCTACCTGTGGGATGTGGGATAGGGGGGGGGACGTGTCAGCTCCAACTCAGCTGCCAGATCAGTGAAGACAAAGCTGGTTCAAATACCTCTGTAGAAAATCTGCCTGCTTCTTCTTTAAGGATATCCTTTGGACTTTTTTTTTAGTTAATTTTAATTTACATCGGTTTAAAACTTGAGAAGAGAATCTTGGTCCATCGTCCAAGGATACACTGTGCCTATTACTAGTACAGCAACCTTCAGAACCTGGATATGATGGTCACCTCAGATGACAGTCGGTAGTGAAGGGCATGGATTTACACCATGCCAGTTGCTGTATCTTCCTACCTACAGCCACAGGTACATAAGATACGCCAACTATATTAGCTGGCCACAGTATGGGTGGAGGGAGGAAAGCTTAGGGGAGAGATCGGGGTATGTTTTTTACGCAGAGAGTGGTGGGAGCCTGGAATGCATTGTCAGGAAGAGTGGTGGAGGCTGGATCAATACGGGGCACTTAAGAGAGACAGGGTTATGAGGTGGGAAGGGTTGTACTTTTGGGGATAGGAACAGCATTGAGGGCCAAAGGGTCTGTACTGTGCTGAAGTGCTCTATGTTCCATGAGACAGTTAATAAAATATGAAAGGTTGCAGCTCTAATGGCCCACTGGTTTGATCCATGAATGGGCGTCTTGGTCAGGCCACAAGGTCCTGAAGCCAACCCATCCCAACTCCTTGTGGGATTGAGGTGAAACCTGAGGCAACCCCATCTAGCGCTCAAAGAGGGGCTGCCACCTCCCAGTTCCTGTGCCGGTATGGAACGCCAGCGTTACCAGCCACGGGCGGTTCACCATGGTCGCAAGATGCCTCTGTTCTCGCGTCCCACGGCACCACCTGAAAGCAGCCCCATCACACAACATCTTCTTACTTGTCAGGAAGCCGCAACAGCGACTGCACTTGCTGGTAAGCCTGAAGCGGACAAGGCTGCCCGGCCATCGTTATGTCAACCTTCTACAGAAGCTCTAACAACAACATCCCGGCTGGCTGCATCACAGCGCTGCAGAGAAATGGATCGTACTTCAGTCCCTAGGACCAGAAAGGATCACTGGAGTCTCCCTCCCCACCCCATCGACATGATCTACCAGGATCGTTGTCTGAAGAGGGAGCACAAAATCACTGAGGACCCCTCCCACCCCGCACACGGCATCTTCCAGCTGCTTCAGTCGGGGAAGAGATCCAGGAGGATCAGAGCCAGCACCGCCAGGCCGAGGAACAGCTTCTTCCCACAGGCAGTGAGAACGCTGAACCACCCAAGAAATGGCTCACACTCACCGTCCGAAACTCTCGCATTTTCTAAACAATATTTATTTATTTGCATATGTGAATATGTGGCCTGTTATGTCTGGCTGTGAGTCTGCGTGGTTTTGCACCGAGGACCGGAAAACGCTGTTTCATCGGGTTGAACTTGTGCCATCAGATGACAATAACCTTGACTTAGCTTGAACATCTCCTGACAGTCAACACCTTTGCAGGCAGGAGCTTGGTCAGTATAACCCTGTTGTCTGTGGGAACCTGTTGCAATTCATATACTGCATTTTCTTCCATGCACCACTGAACAAACTTCAAAATGTACCCTAATGACTGTGAAGTCCTTTGGAACATCGTGAGGTTGGAAAGAGAGTTGTAGAACTGCAATGTCATTCTATCCTTTTACATTCGGGAATTCAAGCCCAGCACAACCCAAATTAAATAACATTTTTGTGAACTATTTCTGGATCAATCTTAATTGTACCCCATGGCTATTTTGTTCTGGCTAGAAGTTAGGGCAGTCAAGTGGGATTTAACTTCCTGAGAGTTTGTTTGGAATGAATATTCTCGATCGCAAATAGAAATGGCTTGATAGTCCTTAATATTCATCCATAGGAGGTAAAGATACATTCCCGACATTTCGGGCCTGAGCCTTTCCTCAATGTGTAAGCAAAGAACAGGAAGGTGTCTGAAGGATGGGAGGGGGAGGGGTCCAGACCAATAAAAGGGGATAATTGGATATGATAAGAGGAGAGGTGAGAGTTGATTTTGGCTCCATGAAAGGAGACCGGGTGACATTAACTTCTCCAGTTTCCGTGAATCCACACCCACCACCCCTGCCATCTTCATCCCCCTGCCTCCTTTGTTCTAGCTCTGCCTCTCCCTCACCCCTTTTGCACTGAGAAGCCGCGTTATTGTGAGTCCTTTTAAGCAGCAAGCCGGCTCCCCGAAGCAGAAGAGGTGGGACGCGTAGTACAGCTCACCCTTTCAGACTGGTCCCACGTCAATGCGCTCCACCTCTGATACCTACCTACCTTGGCGGATCGAAGCCGGGTAAGTTCAGAACCCAACCACCCTCCAGTCCCTTCTCTCCACCCACCCCCCCCCCCCCACAGTGTCGTTGTCTGAAGAGGGTGCGCAAAATCATCAAGGACCCCTTCCACCCCACACACAGCATCTTTCAGCTGCCCCCTTCAGGGAAGAGATATAGGGGGATCAGAGCCAGCGCCACCAGGCTGAGGGACAGCTTGTTCCCACCGGCAGTGGGAACACTGAACGACCAAACACTCACCATACTTTGTAAACAATATTTATTTGTTTGTATATGTGAATGTGTGTCCTGCGTATGTATTGTTAGCGAAGCATTCAAATGGTGGATAATACCTGGCTTGAATCCTCTGTGTAAAAGGGGTATCTCCCTCTCCCCTTTTCTCTCTGTCTCCTTTCACAGAGCCAAAATCAATTCTCACCTTTATCACATCCAGGTAACACTTTTTTATCTGTGGGTCTGGGCTCCTCCCCCTCCCATTCTTCCCCCTACCCTTTAATGCAGACGCTTTTTGCTTATACCTTGATGAAGGGCCCCACCAGAACGTCTGTAATATATCTTTACCTCCCATGGACGCTGCGAGATAAGCTGAGCTCCTCCAGTAATTATTTTCACTGCAATCTCAGCGTCTGCTGACTTCCATTTTCCCGCCCCCATAGTCTGCTACCCCATGAGACAGGATTATCCCCACTGCTCAGCTCATCATTTACCACTCGTACCAACAGCAGAACATGTAACCAATTCGCTACAGCAAGCCATTCTCAACGAGGGCCACAGATCATTCAGGGGGGGGGGGGGGGGGGCATGGGCTGAAATCATTAAATATTTGACACTTTTTTTTAATGTAGTCAGTAAGGGCCCATAAACTTGACGCAGGGTCCAAAGGGGGCCAAAGAATGGCTGGCCTAAACGATCTTGAAAACAGAACCAGGGCACTGAATAATCAACATTAACAATATTTGCATATTGACACAAGGCAGAGAAGGTCTGTCAAATCAGATTCGGATTCAGATTTATTGTCAGACTACATACATGCAACCCTGAGATTCTTTTATCTGTGGAATCAACAGAATTACCACTTATTGGTAGTGAATAAAAGAACTGGCATGTAAACAAATAAAGAAATGTGAACAAACTGACTGTACAACACAGAGAGGGGGGGGGGGGGAAAAATAAATGAAGTGTCCTTAAATGAGCTTCTGATTGAGTTTGTCATTGAGGAGTCTGATGGTGGAGGGGGAGCAGCTGTTCCTGAACCTGGTGGGTGCGAGTCTTGTGGTGCCTAGGCCTCTTTCCCGATGGCAGCAGTGCGTGTGCTGGGCAGCGTGGCTCCTTGATGATCGCTGCTGCTCTCCCAAGGCAGCATTCCCTGTCGATGTGCATCACAATGGGGAGTGTTTTGCCTGTGATGTCCTGGGCTGTGTCCACTACCTTTTGGAGGGCTTTATGGTCCCAGACCAGGCTGTGACGCAGCCGGACAGCAGATTTCCACCCCCCATCTTTGGTAATATGCCACGGTTTCATAGTGCCAAATACTGACGTGCTTCGGGCTTGTTCGCACTGCAATCCCAATCCCATCCCCCAGTAAATTCTCCCATAACCCATTCTCTGCATTCCCACCAAATCCTTTCTCAGATTCCACCAATTACCGAAGCACTTAAGAGTAACATCCCAAGCAGTGTGTGCACCATGCTGAGGTGCCCTTCAACTGGTCTGTGGAGTTCAGATCACTCTTTTCAGTAAAACAAAAAGACAAACAAACTACACTTGTTGAGGTTGATCACAAAACTGCAAGAGTTCGTAAGTAGAACGTGAGACACCACGATGGAAGTAAAAAAGCAACGCTGGAGAAATCCAGCAGGTCAAACAGCATCCTTTATATAGCAAAGTTCGCCAACGTTTCAGGCTTGAGCCCCTCGTCAGGGTATGAGCAAAATGTAGACGGGTGCCCAAACAAAATGGCGGGTGGGGGAGGAGATAGGGGGAAGAGCTCGGTCACAGAGGCAGGAGGCGGATAAGGGAAGGAGGTCACACCAGCAAGTGGGGAAGGGGGTGGGGGAATGGATCTGTGAAAGGAGAGGGAAGGGGGAGGAGAGCTGGAGGAAAGAAGGCAGAGGGGTGGGGAAGAGAGAGGGAGAGCGAGGAGTGGGCTAGCAGAGTCCGGAGAAGTTGATGTTAATGCCGAATGCTTCGTATACTCGTAGCCACACAGAGTGAGGCAATGGGGATAGAACCCTGGAATAAGGGAATTGGCTCATCATATTTCTGCAATGGGGACAAAGAGGGAACAGCTTTGCTTTGCTAATTTTTTTGTTGCCTGCAATGGTATTTGCAAATCTCCGGAGATCGTGGTCCTCAGATGGTTAAGTTTCACCTTGAGTTCACCTCGCACTGTTTATTCAAATGATGCGCTCTATTTCTCTCTATTATATTAAGTTTCGCTTCATTTGCAAAGACAGTAACATGTTACATTTCAATGATCTGCTATTTCATTAAAGTGTGTATTGAATGGGAGACAGAGTTTCTGCTGGGGAAGGCGATGCCAAAAGCCTGGCCTGGTACCTCTGTCACTACAAGCAGGGCATCACACGCACACCCAGACCTTTCAGTTTGGAACCAGCCTTCATTTTCTCCACTGAGCTCGGGACAGACCATGTGAAAATTTGCCACATGTGAGCCCGGAGCTGTTCAGGTGGGTGATAATCCCACCTCATCATCCTGCTACCGAAGGGGACTCTTTCACACACACATAAAGAAACAATCAGGGGTCATGCATCTCTTACAAACACGTGCATGTGCGTGCGCAAACACACACACGCACGTGCATTCACGCACATATATACATGTACACACACACCTGCAAACATGCAACACACACACACACACACACACACACACACACACACACACACACACACACACACACACACACACACACACACACACACACACACTTTGGCATATTGTCTTTCACCACCCCCCAATCTTCATCCTGTTCCGAATCCCTGCTAACTTGTCCTAACACATCCATCCCATCCAGGCCTTACTCTCTTCTTCCCCCCCCATTTCATCAATCAGGAGGTACAAGTTTGAAACTACGAACCTCAAGAGCCAAGGGTCATTTCTTCCCCATTGTAATCAGACTCTTGAGTTGGTTGACCTCACATTAGTAAGGCAGGGCCTTCAATGCCGAGTCGAGTCAACTCTACCATCATCTGATTGCACAAGTACAACCCAATGAATCAGTGCGAAACACACGCACACACCAGACGTGCAAACAATAAATACGCAGGATAAGTATTCGTCTAAACATTTAAATAAATAAATATTGGTCCGTGAATATGAGAGTCTCGGGTGGTTAGTGTGAGCAGTTCCTTTGGACGTTCAGCGTTCTCACAGCCCGTGGGAAGAAGCTGTTCCTCAGCCTGGTGGGTGCTGGCTCCGATACCCCTGGATCTCTTCCTCAATGGGAGCAGCTGAAAGATGCCGTGTGCAGGTTGGAAGGGGGTCCTCGATGATCTTTTCTCTCTGTATATTCTACATTGTTGTTTATTTTTGCATCACCTGCCGCAAGGATAGGTTGACTTGTCTGAATAGCAGACAAAACCAAGCTTTTCACTATCATCTTGGTACATGTGGCCATCAGCATTCAATATAGGTGGCGCTGTGGCGGTTGCCCTGGGATATTATTCCAATGGTAGCGAGGTTTCCTGGGGATATTGGATCAAGAGGCAAGGTCCTGTCAGATCACAGCTTCTGTTCAAAAGGAACCAAAATTTGCAATGATCCACACTGCAACTTGAAACATTGCCCTCACTCTACTGTCAAACCTGCTGTCAAACCCAATTCCTCCCCCCCCTCCAGCCCAATACCATGGGGCATCCGTTCAAAATGAGTGGAGGAAAGCTTAGGGGGTGCCGTCAGGGATAGGCTCTTTACGCTGAGAATGGAGAGCATCAGGGATGCTAGAACAATAGGGACATATAAAGGACTCTTAGGCAGATGGATGCAAGAAGAGGGAATTGAAGTGGTGTACGTTTTCATGGGATGAAGGGTCTGTGCTGTGCTATTTTACACTACTCTGAGTGATATCAACCCAGTCAACTGGGACTTCAGGTTAAAAGTGAAACAAGAAAGTCTGCAGACTTCAGTAGAAACACACAGAAATGCTGGAGGAACTCACCCGGTCTCGCAGCGTCCACAGGAGGTAAAGATATATTAGCGACGTTTCGGGCCTGAGCCCTTCTTCAAGGTATAAGGCGTCTGAATAAAGACTGGAGAGCGAAAGGAGAAGACTGGCAGGGGAAGGAATCCAGACCAGCAAAAGATGATAATTGGATACGTTAAGAGGAAAGGTGAGAATTGATTTTGGTTCCGTGAAAGGAGATGGAGAGAAAAGGGAAGAGAAAGCGAGAGAGAGAGAAAACTAGAGGAAAAGAGACTGTGGAGAAGAGAGAGTGAAAGAGAGAGAGACAGAGCAGGGTAAACGGTGATGGAGAAAAGTTGGGGGGGGGGGTAGTTTAATGGAAACCAGAGAGGTTGATGTTAATGCCATCTGGTTGAAGGGTGCCCAGGCGGAAGATGGGGTGTTGTTCCTCCAATTTGCGGGTGGTCTCTCCAAAGCCAAAGGAAGCCCTGGGGTTCTGAGCGACCCACATCAGGAGGGCTCAAGCAGAGAACCCTGTTCTCTCTGTATCTCTGGTTAGTTTGCGTGATGGTAAACCCCCACCCCCCCCCCTCCTTTAAAGACAGCTGTACTGGGCTGGTTACTGGAGCGAATCGTGCACAAGCTGTTCATGTCGAGCAATAATAATTGAGCGCAGGCTGCAACCACCTGGGTCAGGCAGAGGAGCAGGATGTAGTGAGGCAGTTTCAGATCCGCTGATAGACTGCTCCCCTCAACCCATGACATATCACAACACATCCGAAGCAGCCACTGTGGGAGTTACCTACTTATGATGTTCAGTAGGTATCAAACATCTCGAACACTCCCAAAGTGGAGGCGAGGATGGTCTGATTTATTTTATTCCCTTTCATCTTATTAAGTCTATTGGAATCTAATTTGTGCGGGGGACAAGTTCCCTTGCCAGGGGTGAAGTGGTCCCGAATCAGCAAGGTTCCTTTCTTGGAAACTGACTGACATCAGGGTCTTTCTCATGACAACTAACAGTGAGAGAAAGTTGGCTGGTCTCCTCAGCCTGACTTGAACCCTGGGAAGTACTCCTGCCTTGGAGATTGTTTTCAAGTAGTTTGTGGAGTGGCACACCGCAGAGACGAGTCCTTCAATCATTCTAGTCTGGGTTCAGCCCATATACCTCCAAACCAGTGGTTTTCAACCTTTTCCTTCCCACTCACATTCTACCTGAAGTAATCCCTATGCCATCGGTACTCTGTGATTAGTAAGGGATTGCTTCAGGTGGGATGTGAGTGGAAAGAAAAAAGTTTTAATCAAACCTAATTGACTTGTTATGTGCACGGTTTCAGAACTCCAAAGGAAATGGGACAATTTTTTTCAAGCAAAATATTTCAGTAACGATTGGGTCTAGAGTAGTGATTCTCAACCTTCCCTTCCCATTCACATCCCACCTTAAGCGATCTTTTACTAATCACAGAGCACCGATGGCCTAGGGATTACTTAAAGTGGGATGTGAGTGGAAAGAAAAGGTTTGAAAACCACCACTTGAAACCTTTCCTCCCCATGTTGTCGAGTCAAGTTTATTGTCATCTGGTTGTACCAGTACAGCCCGACGAAACAGCGTTCTCCGGTCCTTGGTACAAAACACGCAGACACACAACCAGACATAACGCACAAAGAGGCAAACAAATACACGCGCAGGATGAGTGTTCGTACGTACACGATGAATAATTAAATATGGGACTCTCGGAGGGTTAGTGTGAGCAGTTCCTTTTGTCGTTCAGCATTCTCACTGCCCGTGGGAAGAAGCTGATCCTCAGCCTGGCGGTGCTGGCTCTGATCCTCCTGGATCTCTTCCCCGACGGGAGTAGCTGAAAGATGCTGGGTGCGGGGTGGAAGGAGTCCCCAATGCATTTATTTCACTGATCTTTTCTCTCTGTAACAATATATGTAGATTTCAGATTTATTTTAAGAGTACATATATGACATCACATACAACCCTGAGATTCCTTTTTCCTGAGGACATGGCAGAATTACCACTTATTGGTAGTGCAAAAACTAAACTGTACACGGCATAAAATGTAAACAAAGAACTGTAAACAGACCGTCCAATTCAGGGAGAACAGAAGGAAAATCAATAAAGTCCACAAGTAAGAGTCCTTAAATGAGTCTGATGGTGGAGGGGTAGCAGCTGTTCCTGAAGGTGGGTGCGAGTCTTGTGGCCCCTACACCTCTTTCCTGATGGCAGCAGCGAGAACAGAGCGTGCACTGGATGATGAGAGTCCTTGATGATCGCCACTGCTCTCCGACAGCGGCATCCCCTGTCGATGTTCTCGATGGTGGGAAGGGTTTTGCCTGTGATGTCCTGGGCTGTGACCACTTAAATTTTGGAGGGCTTTATGCTCAGGAGGTAGTGGTGTTTCCATACCAGACCAGTTCACAACACCACTGTAGAAATTTGCCAGGATTTCTGATGACATACTAAATCTCCGCAGACCCTATAAATATGACAACCCTGCTCCTGTACTCAACACCCTGACCGATGAAAGCAAGCAAACACCATCCACCACTTTTATGGAACTATGTACTTGTACCTCTAACTCGCTTTGTTGTGAAGGCCTCTCCAGGGCCTTATCATTCACCTGGTTTAACCTGGAAATACCTCACATTTTTATGGGTTCCTTGGCCACTTTCCTAGTTCATAATGCAGAGGCTTCATCGTTCAGAGAGGATGAAGTGTAAAGAAGAGGATTTCTGTTTTGTAGACTGAGCCAATAATCCCTTTATCTGCTGGGAGGGAGTCCATGGGAAAAACCTGAAAAGACTATGGAAAATAGAAATGTAGACATGCAACACAATAACAGGCCCGCTCGTCCCACGAGCCCATTCCACCCAATTAACCGAGAACCCCTGTATTTTTTTTTGAAGGGTGGGAGGAACCCACAGCACCCGGAGGAAACACGCGAAGGCACAGACCGTGCCCAGGGCCGGGCTGGAACCCGGGCCTGTGTCGCTGTGAGGCAACGGCTCTACCCCCTTCTCCCACCGCACTGGCCTGACCCCGGCTTGTATTGCCACCCCCCGCTCTGCCCATGGGGGACAGAGCACCCCAGCAGATGAACCTTTGCAGCCTTGTGTCCCTGTCTGGACGGCGTGGGGGATCTGTTTGACAATTGGTCATATTGTTTAAAAGAGGGAAGGGGGGATGGTCTGAATAATTAACAGCCTACAAGCCTGATTACAGCTCTGCAATTATGCCTTTACCGGATTCATGTGCTAGGAATGATGGTTGTCATTCTCAGTCCATTTTTTTGGCAATGGCCCTCTTAGGGCTCTGCTCAATGTTTATCGGCTCCCCTTCCCCGTGAAGCAGTGAAGTTTAGTCGGTTTCAAAATATTGTACAATATCTGTCCGTATTTCCCCCCCGCCCCGAATTTGCTGAGGCCTATAGAGTCGTGTATGGTCCCGGTTGAGAACGACTGGTTTGCACTGAAGGGAACGTTTTAGTGCTACTTGGAGTTAACCTCAAGACTACGGTTAACCCCAACAGCCTCGGTTTTAATGAAGCCCTTTCTAAATGTCAAGTGGTGAAATTATAGGGGGAGAAATCTCAGTATCTTATTGACAGAATAAACTGAAGTACTTCTGTGCAGTTTTAGACGGGGGAAGAAACAAACGGAGGAAATAAGAGAAAATAATGAATTTATTTGCCTAAGATCAGGACATTATCACTTTTTGGCGAATTATGCACATAGTTCATTGCCATATATGATTACATGCCAGATAGCTTTTGTACAAGCACACAAACACCAACTCATGCATGCACACACACACGCATAAACACCAACACACATGTAAACTCAGGCAGTTGCACACATGTACAAACACACTTGCACTCGCAGACTCACACACACACACACACACATACATATACAAACATGTGCAAAGGCAAGAGCACATGCGCGCACACACACACAGAAACACATACTCACACACACACCCACTCACACACACACACACACACACACACACACACACACACACACACACACACACACACACACACACACACACACACACACACACACACACACACACACACACACACACACACACACAAACAAACTTCCCACAACCAAAAGTCCCGGAGAGAGATGTGACTCAGAATGCTGGGATCAAACACCCCCGCTCCACCTCCTTCTTCCCAGAGAGAAGAAGGAGCTCCACAAAACAAGTGCAGGATGCCCTCAACATTGCGCTGGCCCAGATGTTTCCACTTCTAACCTCCTGATGCAAGAGTAGTGTTAAATGAGGCTTATCCAAGAGCCGTGAACGTAAACCATGTTAATGATAAGGATCTTATCATTAATTACTTCCTCCATTGATTCCAGTTTGGGCCTGTTAAAATCTTCTATCACTTTGTTCCAATAGATATTTTCCCACAGTCTGTGGCAGCCTCAATAAATATGTCAATTGTCAGTAAATAAGTCACCAACTGATTGCAGGAAGATTAATGCAGAATTCCCGAATCCTTCTTATCAGAGGGGGATTTTCCATCTTTATTTGCTCCCTGCTGTCTCCTTGAGGACAGATTCAAGATTTATTTTATCATTAAATAAAACAGAAAATGTGATATTACATGAAATTTTCTTTAGTCTACCGTAAGCCAGACAAAGATTCGCAATCAGCACAAATTGCCCCTTACAGTCAGCGAAAGAGAATCAGTCCCCTGCCCCAAATCACTTCAGCGCTCCCGCAGCCTCGCGGCCTCCAATCCAAACCATCGGCCACCCGAGCTCCAGATCCGATCAGGGAGCCTTCAGCAGCCACGGGGAAATGTGCAGGTGGAACAGAAAGAAGTGGGAGTGTGGAACAAGCTGCCAGCTGAAGTGGTAAAGTGCGGGCTCAATTTAAGAAAAATTTGGACAGGTACATGGATTGGCGATGTATGGAGGCCAATTGACTGGCTGCAGGTCAATGGGACTAGGCAGAATACTAATTTGGTACAGATTAGAAGGGCCAAAAGGCCTGTTTTCTGTGCTGTAGTGTTTGATGTTTAAAATGCACAATTTTTGGAGTAACCATTAAAAATGGAGTCACGACACAGATCATAGATGATATCAGGGACAAATGGCCATCTCTGGTTCCTGCCCTTCTGCTCAGTTGGTTATGGCCAGATTCAGGGGGTAGAAGTGAAACATGAGGCTGTGTAGCTTACATAAAAATGCTGGATAAACTAAGCAGATCACACAACGTTTTTATGCTGCAAAAATAAAGATGCATAACCGTTTCAGGCCTGAGTCCTTGTGATGAAGGGCTCAGGTCCGAAACATTGGTTATATATTTTTACCTTTGCTGCATAGAGAATATTGCATGACTTGTTGAATTTTGCCAGCTGTTTTAATTTTAATTTAGTCATACAACATGGTAACAGGCCCTCCCGGCCCACGAGCCCGTGCCGCCCAATCACACCAACCAACTGGCAACCTCCGTATGTTTAGAAGGGTGGGAGGAAACCGGAGGAAACCCACGCAGACACGGGGAGAGCGTACAAACTCCTTGCAGAGAGCGCCGGATTAGAACGCCGGTCGCTGGCACTGTAACAGCGAGAAACCTCAAGGCAGAAGGAAAATCAACTTCAGCAAATGCACACAAGTCGCACCCTCCGCGCGTGCGCACCCCTTGTAGAGCTGCAGCCTCCCGTCCCATCCTGACCTACAGTTCTGTCTGCAAAGGGTAAGAGGGAATGGTACTGACTGAATTGTCGAGCTGTGCCTGCCGATTCAGCGCTTCTGTGTTTGCCTATCCTGTCACTCAGAGCGGGTTAGCAATGAGGGGCAGCTTTTGGTGGACCCTCCAGAGACCAGAGGGCGGTCAATCTTTCGAACTCTCTCTCTCCCGGATAGCAACAGAGAGGTGGAGTGATTGGAATAATTAAAGGCTGGGAGAGGCAGGTTGTAACACTCCCCATCTTCCATCTGGGCACCCTCCAACTGGATGGCATTAACATCAACTTCTTTGGTCTCTGTTAGAAACCACCCCCCCCATCTCCTTTCTTATAGCTCTGTCTCTCTCTCTTTGTCTCCCCCTCCCTCCTTTTCCCTCTGTCTCCTTTCACAGAGCCACAATCAATTCTCACCTTTCCTCTTATCGTATCCAATTAACACCTTTTGTCTTTTGGTCTCAGTGCTGTCTCTAGGGTTGGTGTCACCCACCCCCCGCCCCCACCCCACCCCCCATGCTATGCCATGGACCTCCTCCCGTACCAGACCATACAGAATCCTTAATGATTTTTTTTTAATACTAATGTTACTTGTAAATCATAATTCCCGTATATCACTGAAAGTAACCCTTTGTGGGATAAACAACTAGAAAAATTAAAATTACACCTTTAAATTACAAAATCCTACTACTTCATTCTCAAAAAAGTTATTGATATAAGTTTACAAATACCAGTGTCCACAATATTGTAACTAAAACACCAGAAGATTTGGCAAAAGAAGAAATTATCAAAACAACAGCAGCAACAAAAACAACAGCGCTTGCTGACGGCACGTGGAGACGGAACCATGTGATTCGAAGTGTCATTGGGGAATAACAACAGCTCTGACCGGAGCATATTAGAAGGTTCAAAGAGTAAGTGAACATCGAGTTGTAGCCTTGTAGGTATATTGATACATGTAAGTTGGGCTTACGAAAAATGTTTTTGTGGTTATAACTAACCGCAGGGATATTTTTATTTAAAAAAATAAATTTCAGCTGAAATACTGCACAAAAATTTTATAGACAGTCATTTTGGTGTCACCCCCTCTGATGGTGTCACATGGTGCGGTCTGCAACTCCCGGACCCCCCCTAGTGACACGCATGGTTGGTCTGTACTCCTCCCCTTCCCATTGTTTCCCCTTTTCTTTCCTCAGCCTTGAATTCAGGTGCCCGACTTTTTCCGCTCATGCCCGCAACGTCGGAAATGTATCTTTACCCAGCCCCATAAACGCTGCGAGACTGGGTTGAGTTCCTCCAGCATCTCTGTGTTTTGATGGGAAGATTGCTTATCGATGGGAAGTCAGGATGATGGGGAAAGATTTTGAATGCTGACAATTTTACCGCATACGAGCCAGGGACGTCATGAAAGTAGCCAAGCATCTTCTGTGGGCACGAGAAAAAGCAAATTAGAAACATGCAAGAAGCAAACAGCCACAGAGACTGATAAGGACATCTCATTTATTTACTTGATGGAATTAATTTCATTCCTCTAAACATTTTATCTTAGTAAAATTGACCAGACAAAGCTATCAGATGCAGTGAGGGTTTTATTGGATAAGGACAGAAAATATTATCTGACAAACTGAAGATGTTCAAATCATCATTTAAATATTCAGCAAAAGCTTGACGTATTTGGTCAAGAGCCGAGGATTATATGGGGAGGGGTAAAGAAAGGAGTGTGGGAGAATGTGAGAACCAGGAGGAAGGGGAGTGAGAGAGCACAATTTTAGAATTGAATTCCAGTGCTCGGCCTCTGGAAACCTCTCAGAGCAATTGGTTTTTAAGCCCGTTAAATTTGGGCTTCAGAATCTCTCACAACCATTTTTGATGGGGTGGAGGGCGAGAGAATTATAGGTGCAGACAGATGCTTGAGGGTTGGCTGATGGATCTGTTTTCATACGCTCTCCGGAGATGGGATAGGTCAACAAACAGTCAGTATGGAGAGGGTGGATTGAATGGCCAGTATGTGGGCTGTACAACTCTTTGACAATGAGATGCATCAACTTCCAGTCAATAAATTGCAATGTGTCGACATTCCAAGTCATTTTGTGCTTTGAAATCTTATTATCAAAACCAGATGGAAGTAGAGAAAAGCTCAGTGAACCATTGAAAGTCATAGAACACTACAGGCCCTTCGGCCCTTCTGGTCTGTGCCGAACTATTACTTTGTCTAGTCCCACTGACCTGCACCCAGTCCATCCCCCTCCCATCCATATACCTGTCCAAATTTTTGTAAATATTAACGGTGAGCCCCCATTCACCACTTCAGCTGGCAGCTCGTCCCCCATTCTCACCACTCTCTGCGTAACGAAGATCCCCTGAATGTTCCATTGTAACTTGGCCCCCTTCACCCTGAACCCATGTCCTCTAGTTTTTAGTCTTACCTAACCTCAGCAGAAAAGAAATAACCTGCTTGCATTGACTCTATCTTTGCCCCTCATAATTTTGTCTACCTCTGTCAAATCTCCCCTCATTCTTCTGCGCTCCAGGGAATAAAGTCCTAGCCTGTTTAACCTTCCCCCGTAACTCAGCTCCTGAAGTCCGGTCAATGTCCAAGTAAACCTTCTCTGCATTTACGTCATGTGCCACCATTGTAAATCGAAATGCACAGAAGTGTTGATTCTTCAGGATTGAGGTTTCCTGCCTGAGAATTCTGTTGATGAAACTAAAAGCAAATTGTCGGCTTTGAGGGGGTGTTTCCTCAGCTTTTAGTATCCAAAAACAAAAGGATGAGCTGGGGGACAAGCCCAAGAAAGGAGCACCGTGAAGGCAGTCCGTTCAAGGTGGTGAAGGGCTGAAGGCTTTTGGGATGCTCCCTCCCATCAGCCGGGGCACGGAAGAGCAGGGAGTTGATGATACAATTTGGCTGAGGGATGTACAGAGCTCTGGGCACCACAGCAAGGACGAGATGGAGAAGACACAGAGGAGATTCACCGGGATGCTCTCCTCAGAGAGACAACTTCTGATCTTTATTTTTCTTCCGTGCTGGAGTTTTTATTTCATTGTAGCCAAATGCTATCTATATTTTTTCAATTCAACTTTTATTTCCATATGCAGTCATAGGATTAGAAGGGACCCATTTAAAACCGAGCTGAGAAGAAATTTCTTTAGCCGGAGGGTCGTGGATCTGTGTAATTTGTTGCCACCTACAGCTGTGGAGGCTGGATCATTGGGGGGCAGTTCAAGGGGGGTGGGGGGAGATCAATAGGTATCTAATTAGTCGGGGCATCAAGGGATATGGGGTAAAGGCTGGAAATTGGAACTAGAGGTGAGAACAGTTTAGCTCAGGGTGGATTTGCGGAGCAGACTCGATGGGCTGAATGGCTTCTGTTCCTTGATCCTGTGATATCTTGTGAGCATACGAACAAAATACATGGATCGCACCACAGATGTACACAGCACATCAATCTATCATTCAAATTCTGTTCCAAACTATAGCAATATTGGGAGATAGGTGGAAATTAAGCAAATCGTGGGGGTATTTTACATCAGGAGTGACGCCAGAGGATAGAGTTACCAAAAAACAGACGTGTTGACTTGGGGAGTTGCTGTAGATCACAAAGGACATGATGACAGTATTATGGAGAAATGTAAAACCACCATCTGTCCAACAATGGAGGGAAAGATTAAAAAGTGTGTATTTGATGGAACAGCCAACTAAGGGCTGATGACGTCAACATCAAGTGGTCACCAGTTACTGAGATGGATTAAAGATATAACCTTCATGGTGGGGAGGGGTTCGACCAGGGCGCTCTACATGTAATTGGAGCAATGTGTACAGATGAGATTGTGATTGTAAACAAGTGTATACTGTACATAGTGAAGACACAGTGTGATCAATTCAATAAGATTTATTCTGACCCTCTCTTCTTGAAGCTTGAAAGTATCACAATGGGGATATGAAGAAGCGCATGGTTAAATATATAGGTGACTGTATATTGGTTAGAATGAGGCTAATTGAACAGCATTTGAGTACTTCATTTCTGAGGAAAGGTTGAAGTGGCTGTGTTTTCCTTGAGGAGGCTCAGAGGAGAACAAATAAGTGGGGGTCTTTGAGGACAAGAGTCTGCTTTTTTAAGACACCACTTCATGTAGATGGTGCCTGTGATGTCGCAGGCCAAGTTAACATTTATTCTTGTCCTGAGAGTTGGCGCCTCCATACTCAGCAGTGATGCAACCAGCCAGAATACTCTTTGCGGTACTCCTGTAGGCGTTTGTGAGAGTTTTTGGTGAAGTATCGAATCCCCTCAAAGTATAGCCACTGGCGAGCCTTCTTTGTGATTGCATCAACATGGAGGCCCTAGGACAGATTCTCGGAGATGTTGACACTCAGGAATTTGAAGCCTTGGCCCTCTCCGCTCCTGAGCCCTTGATGAGGACTTTCCCTATCCCTCTATCTCCTTCCCTCCAGCTCTTTGCCCCTTTCCCATCCCTCTCCATTCAGAGAGCCACCCTCTCCTCCTATCATATCTCAGCTGCTTTCCCTTCCACCACCTGCATCCACCTTACCCTAAGACTGTACCTTTTAGCATTTGGCTCTTCCGCCAGGAGGAAACGTTTGCCACGATCTCCCTCATCCATGTGCCTGATTTTGTCCTCCTCTGTTCGTTCCTCTCTTATCCTTCTCCTCTTCAAGAAAACACAGCCACCTGAATCCTCCTGTTTGCCTGTGCTCCTCCCGCTGCCCCTTCCTCCCTCCTGTCCTCTCCTCCCTTGCTACCCTCTCCAGGCCCAAAATGTTGCTTGCCATGGATAACCCGAAACCACCTCACTTAACAAGAGTCATGGATCGATGAGCAACATTGCCGATAAATGCCAAGCAGAAGTAGGACCTTCGGCTATGCCAAGTGCCAATCAAGACTCGTGGAGTTGTACCGCACGGTAACAGGCCCTTTGACCCATCTTGGCCATGGAAACCAAATTGTCACCCTGAGCTATAGTCCCATTACTTGCACTTGGCCCATAAACTCTCCATGGGCTCTGATAGCTCAGTAGTTGGAGCACTGGCCTTGTAAACCAGGGAATGCGAGTTCGATCCTCACTGGGGCCTCATTTCTGGGTGGTGCGCTCAACAAAGTGGAGACTCTCTGTCTTCCTTATGGTAGACAAGAATTACATGTATGTTACATTCATAATGGAATCTTTACCTTTAGCCTTACACACTCCCAGCCCATCCACATTTCACCTCTTCCTGGGACAAATTGCAGCAGGAAATTTACCTCCCAAACCACATTAACTTGGAGGAAACCAGGGCACTCCATCCCCACCCCTTCCCAGGGAGAATGTGCAAATTCCACACAGTCAGATCTGGAGGTCAGGATCGAACCCGGGTCTCTGGAGCCATGAGGCAGTAGCTCTCTCTCTACCAGCTGAGATGCTCTGCCACCCATTTTCATCCCACCCTTTCTTTCTATCCTTGTTTATCTATCTCCCCTTAACTCCAAAGTTCCTTTTACTGTCACATAAAATTTAACATATGTGACATTCTTTAACCTTTGCCTGCTGTGAGGCAAAGAGTTTCCATTAGTGTTGCCAGAGCCCTTTCAGTACGAGAGAAAGAGAAGCAAAAGAGAGTCCCTTCAGAGACACTGAGTGTCCGCGGATTCGCCTCCAGCGACTCCCGCAGCCTCTGCAGCCGCACAGACTCCCTGTTTGATCCTTCAACCGCCCAAACTCCAGATCCAAACCTCCGGCACGATCAGGAAGCCTTCAGCGGAACTTCTTGCTCTCTTGAATCCCAGCTCTGATACCTACAGCCCACGGCCCGTGCGGGTTCCCCGACCACACGTGCCCCCAGCAGCCTGCATGGGTCCCTCAGCCGCTGAGTCCCTTGCCAGTCCTCCACGCCATGGCCACCGTCCCGTGGGGTCGTCTCCTTCCCAATTGGATGGGGGAGGGGGAGAGGGGATGTGTTGTCCCCTTTCTGGTGCCCTGCACTGGTCTGCTGTTTCCCCCAGGAGTCTGCAACTCCTCGAGGCCGCTGCCGAGGACAGGCGCCGCCATCTTGGGCCATCTTTGAGCGGGAGTTCCTATTGCTTCCCAGTGAACTCAGATGTGGTGTCAGGGAAAGCTGTCAGCTCAAAAAATAGCCTCTTTTTTTGGGAGGATATTTTTCATACCTTATCTTTACTTCTCAATGCGACTCTGATACATAATCCTATAATTGCTCTTTTTGTTTCTACGAAGACAAGTGATTTGATTTTAACTCTGTCTCAATCCCATGTAGTCGCTTATGCCTCCCTTTTTAGCTAGACGTTCAATATTGATGAGACACAAAGATGCTGTCCCTCCTTATACTCAATGGCTATTGCAGTCGCTCCAGACCCACAAGAGCAAAAGCATCGCGCAGTCGAAAGTGAGTTGAACCAACTGACGTTAACAGAACTCTCTCGCACACGCTTAAATCCCTCGGAACCCAACGACACTTGCGACTCCCGGGACCTTTATGACGCCAGGCTGTGGGTCTGACCCGCTCCCAAAGCTCCCACGGACTTGCCCGCGACTCCACGAGCCAGTTCACCCGTTGCTGTCTGACGAGATGGCGGGCCTAACATTGGGGCAAGAAAAACAAATCAGATGTTCTTCTACCATAATGGATTTGAATTGTCTAAGGTTACGGGGGTCCTTTTTTTTCGTGATTTATAAGATCACTTGGATCTTGCTCTGTGAGTTCGTGGTGCGAAGCCAAGCCAAAGAACAAAGAGTGAAATTATATGTACTTACCAGATAACTTCAGAAGGGAAGGGGATTGGAATTTGTAGTACAGTATAACAGTTACTTTTTTAAAAACTTTTTCAATTAGCCACATGTTGTCATTATTTAACTGTTTGCTACTTCTCTTTCTGTTTGAATTTATATTTCTTATGTCTTTTTTATATACAATATCACTTTTGATTAATGGCTTTTAATTGTGTACCTATTTCTGTGAAATCCAATAAAAATATTGAAAAAGAAAATAGCTTCTCCCAGTGAGATAACAAGATGGAGAGAATGTGTTACTCACAGTAAACCATCCGGTGCTCCCTTTGTGACCTTCTCTACATCGGTGAGACTGGGCGCTGATTGGGATATCGCTTCGCTGAGCACCTTCGCTCTGGTCACATCAGTGAGAGAGTAGCCAACCAGATTTGTTCTGTGTCACACTCCCACACTCCCATGTCTGTCCATGGCCTTGTGCACTGTCCCACCAAGACCAGCCGCAAATTGAAGGAACAACAGCTGAATTTTTTTTTCTGTCTGGGCGCTCTCCAGCCAAGATGGCATTAACATTAACTTTTCTGCTAAACTGGTCTCCTCTTCCCTTCCCTTTTCCAGTTCTCCTCCATCCCTTCTCAACCACCTCTCTCCCAATCTCTTTTGTTCAGGTGCCTGCCGACATTTTTCCACACCTTGATGAAGGGTTCAGGCCCGAAACGTCGGTGATGTACACAGGGGATGGTTTGACCTGCTGAGTTTGCCAGCATTGTGGTTTGACTACAGACCAAGACCTGGCCCTCCTGAGGTTGGGCTCACAGAAGGAAATGTGGTTGTTGCGGTGGAATCTTTATTTGGCACAATTCACTTCAAGCATGGGAAGACTTTCCAAGTCACCCTCATGGGAATCATGGGAATTTCTATGGAGACACTCAGAGTTTCATTGGGGTTAACAAAAATTGTGTTTTGATCTGAACAGGAATATTAACCTCGGAGGATGTATAAAACCATGGCATGGGTGGTCTTATTGCAAAATGCAGTTTGAATCAAGCCAGAGGCTAATTATTTGAACAGAATGTTCAGCTTAAATCTTATATTTTTAAAATTTTATTTACAAAACAGTAGAAACCATTTAATCCTGTGCCGTCTAATTGACCTCCAACCCCCGTACATTTTGAAGGGTGGGATGAAACTGGAGAACCCAGAGGAAATCCACGCAGACACGGGGAGAACTCCTTACAGATAGTGCCGGATTTGAACACAAGCAGCTGGCGCTGTAATAGCATGGCATTGATCCCTACGCACACCATGCCGCTTGGCGGATGGGAATATGGGTTCCCAATCCGATGTAAAAACACAACGCTGGAGGTCTCTATATCGCAAAAAGTAAAGATACGTCTTGGGCTTGAGCCCTTCGACAAGGCGGGCAGGTATCCGAACAAAATGGTAGGGGAGGCGAACAGTCCCACAGGTGGATGGAGGGGGGCCACACCAACAAGCAGGGCGGGGGGAGGAGGGATGGCTCTATGAATGGAGAGGGAAGGGGGGTGGAGATCCGGAGGACAGGTGACAGAGGGACGGGAAAAAGAGGGATAATGACTACATAAGTGCTGAGATGGAAATGTTGCTCCTCCAATTTATGGACGGTCTGGCCATGGGCGAACATGTCAGACCGGGAGTGGGATGCGGAGCTGAAATCTTTGGCCACTGGGCGATCCCTGTCATGGACGTGGACGGAGAGGCGGTGCTCAGCGAAGTGATCTCCCAGACTGCATCCAATCTCTCCGATGTAGAGAGGGCCTCAACAGGAGCACCAGACAGAGTTGATGACTCCCGCAAATGCACAAGTGAATTGTTGCTTCATTTGGAAGGATTGTTTAGGGCCCTGAGGGGTGGTGAAGGAGGAGGTGTGGCCACAAATGTGGAGCTTCCTACGGCCGCACTTTCGTGTTTTACTCCCAATTCAATGTACTTGGATGCGGAATGAGTTCCAACCGTGGAACTAAGACATTTAGGGTGCCAGTAAATAAATGGGGAATCCTAACAGAGGGAGGGCAGAACCTGATCTTCAGCCTTGCAAAGCATAATGGATATGAAAATAAACAAGAGAAAAGAACATGAGATTTGCTTCCACAGAGAGTTGCTGAGGGGAGCAGCAGAGTGCGCTGTATAAACACAAGAAAGATCATTGAGAAAGGTAGTGGGAAGATGGGGGAGAAATGCTAGCATCGGTGCTTGGGTTGAATGGCCTGTTGCCCTGATGGCCACAGTTAGCGTAGCGGTTAGCACAACACTGTTACAGCGCCAGCAAAACCTGGGTTCGAAGCTGTTGATGTCTGTAAGGAGTTTGTGGCGTTACGACCACTAGCCGACTGCAGAGGGTGATCTCTGTACCTGCAGAAGGACCACCCTGGGGGCCAACCCCACCTGGCCGGCTGTCAATCAGCCGACCCGAATATAAGCCTGAGCCGGCCCCTCCTGAGCCAGTCACATGGGAGCCACCACAGCTGAAACTGGGGTGTACAGACTTTTAGCAGAATAAATCCTGTGGTACGTCTTTTGTGTTTTGTGTCTGCTTGCTGCCACCACAGCGCAGCACAACGTTCTCCCCGTGTCTGTGTGGGTTTCCTCCGTGAGCTCCAGTTTCCTCCCACCCTTCAAAACGGAGGGGGTTGTTGGTTAATTGGGCTTAATTAGTCAGCACGGGCCCGTGGGCCATATGAGCCTGTTATCATGCTATATGTCTAAATGTATAATTCAAAGTAATCTAAATTCTCATTTAAATGTGCATGATTTAAACCCACGCCATTGGAGTGTAATTCAACAGGACACGATAGTGGGGTCTGCAGATATGGACAGACAGCATAGCCGGACCCCACCCTGGTGCACCACACAAGATCGCAGCGGCCAACACCACGACCTTCAGGACAAGATCCTTCCCGGCATTCAAGGTACTCAGGCGCACTGAAGAGGGGCATTAGCTCAGCGGCAGGCAGACCAGATCAGCAACATTCCCTGCAGAAGATACAGGCCGCACCAAGCACCCCGACACGGGTAATTAGAGGTCAGGAATGCAAAGCCTGTTGAGTTGCAGAGGACACAGGGGCAGGAGTCCACTGTGATGGTAAACCTGCACCACGATGAGGGCCGGTGTGGAGACAACAGTCAATATGAGGGCTGCTGTTCATTAACATGAGGGTTCTCCGAGTCACAGGCTGACAAAGGTAGGCATCAGGCCATTAAACCAGATTAAAAGTGACAGGAATTCAGAGGGGAGGAAATTGGCTGGATTGTCCTAGAATCACGGAGTTCTGCAACAGACCCTTCACCCCAATGTGTCCATGCTGACCCAAGCTGGTCTGCATTTGGCCCCCATTAGCCTCTGAACTGGTGGTTCTCAACCTTTTTCTTTCCACTCCATTTGAAGTATTTCCTATGCCACAGGTGCTCTGTGATTAGTAAGGAGGGATGTGGGTGGAAAGAAAAAGTTTGACATCGTCCCTCATGGACTCATTATGTGCATTGTTTCACAACTCCAAAGCAAATGGGCCAAATGACAGTTTTTCTCAAGCAAAATCTTTCAGTAACAATTAGGTCTAGAGCAGTGATTCTCAACCTTCCCTTCCCACCCATCTTAAACAATCCCTTACTAATCACAGAGCCCCGATGGCCTAGGGATTGCTTAAAGTGGGATGTGAGTGGAAAGAAAAAGGTTGAGAACCATTGCAACCTTCCCTAACTTATAGAATGCAGGTACTCCCCAACTTGCAACCTATGCAACTTACGTATAACCGAAAATTTGTTTAAAAATATATCATTTACATGATTTACATTATATTTGACAAGGTATAATGGGGATAGAGAGCATATAAGAGCCAAAATGTGAGCACTTACCTTGTTAGACGGTGTCCCAAGGTCCGCAAGCTGGGGTTAAGATTTAAGGGTGCTCAATATCATCAGGGCGCTTAACTCTCGTGCATGTGCCAACCGAACTCCAATACGCAAATCCACCACGCATGCACTAACCAAAGACACGCGCATGCACACAGGAATCAAGATGGCCGCATCCAGCCTACGGACCCTGGGGCGCCGACTAACAAAGCAAGTCCGGGCATTTTGGCCTTTACGTGCCTCCTATCCCTGTTATACAGTTCGTCAAATGCAACGTGAACTGCACAAATTTTATATTTTGTTTAACCCAAACACGGAATTCCAAGCATTCTGAGATACGGCTGGTCCTTCGGTCCGAAATTACAGTTGTAAGTCGGGGAGATCTGGTTACAAAGTTGCTGGAGAAACTCAGCATCTACAGGAGGTTAAGAGTGTGGTGCGCTGCCACACAGAAAAGCAGGCACAAAACTTAAAGACTGATCTGTACTGATAATAACCACACCAGCAGTGCGAGTATAAGACAGCTTTAATAAATTAATATGTACACTAAGAGGTCTTGTCTCTGTGCAAGACAAACCTGGAAGGCTAGACTGTAGCTCTATATACAAGGTTACCGGGGTGACCCCTGGTGACCAAGTGCTGTAATTACATATCACCACATTCACCCCTCCTTAAAACCCCCCCACCCCGTACTCCTTCCCTTGTTTGTACGTTCATAAGTCCAACATTTTTCATGGCTTACAATGCCTTCTGGTCCTCCTCGTTAGTGGTATAGGGGTGGGGAGTGCGGTCTGTCTTTCGGACTTTCTTGGTGGAGATGTGGGAGTGGGAAGTACTAGATGGCCATGTGGCCGTGTGGGCTGGGGATCCTCTTGTATGGGATTAGGTCCTGCCATCAAGCCTAGGGTGGTGATATTTTGTGGGACAGGGTCCTGGGTGGGTGGTATAGTCCTCTGGGGTGACTCGATGGACGACTGTTCTAGTGATTGCTGCTGTGCTCCTTATTGATCCATAGTCATCCGTGTTTCCTCTGTGTTGTTCACACATCCGGCCGACGCGAGATCCCTGGTGGCCACCAAGTCTTCTCTTCCATCTGGGAATGTGACAAAGGCCTACTGAGGGTTCGCGTGCCTCAACTCCACTTGATTCACCAGCGGAGTCCACTTTGTGGGGTCTGCAGTGCTTCCGGAGGAGAACAGGTCCTGGTGTCATCATCCATTTAGGCAGTACTGTGCCCGTCGTGGCTTTCCTTGTGAAAGAAAAGATACGGTTATGTGGGGTCCACAACAAAGAACGTATAGAGTGTAGGGCTTCTGGCAACACTTCTTGCCATCTAGTAACAGGCAGGTCTTTTGCTTTTAAGGTCAAGAGGACCGTTTTCCAGATAGTGGCATTTTCCCTTTCGACTTGTCCATCCCCCTGTGATTGTAACTTGTAGTGCGGCTGGTAGCAATCCCTCTCTCGTGCAGGCACTGCTGTACTCCTGCGCTCATGAATTCAGCACCCCCGTCTGTGTGTATGTAGTTCGGGTACCCAGATATGCTGAAGATGGGTTGGAGGCATTTTATAATGTGGCTGTTGATACATCAGAACACGGGATTGCGAAGGGGAAAGGGGAATGTTCATCTATTATGTTTAGGAAATAGACATTTCTATTATTGGACGGGAGCGGGCTCAAAAGGTTTGGTAGCTTTTATCAGGATGGCTTTGTCTGGCCGATAAAATTGCGGTTTGCATTCCGCACAGATGGGGCAGCTCTTGTTCACTGACCTCACTTCCTCTACCGAAAATGGGAGGTTTTGGGTTTTAATGAAGTGAAACAGTCTAGTGACCCCTAGGTGGCCCGGCTCATTGTGCAAGTTCTGCAACTGGGACGTGTGGTTAAGGATGGCACGTGCCTCTGGACAGCGCGTCTGGGGGCTCGTTGAGTCTCCCGGGGCGGTATAGAATGTTGTAGTTAAATGTAAACAATTCTATCTACCAGCACAGGATTTTGTCATTCTTAATTCTCCCCCTGTCCTGGTTATTGAACATAAAAGCCACAGACCGTTGGTCCGTGACGAGGGTGAAGTGTTTGCATGCCAGATAATGTCGCCAGTGGTTCCACAATGGGTAAGGCCTCTTTCTCTACTGATGAGTGTCTTACCTCTGGGTTCGCAAGAAAAAGGCCACCGGTCGTCCGTCTTAGTTTAGGGTGGCTGCCAGAGCCACATCAGATGCATCCGTTTGTACTTGAAATGGGATCGACTCATCTATGGACCGCATGGTAGCTTTAACGATATGGTCCCTAATGTCCCTGATTGCTCTGGTGGCTGCTGGACACTGGGAAAACTGAGGCTTTTATAAGTGGGCGGGCCCTGTCGGAGTAGTTGGGGACCCATTGGGCGTAGTAAGCGAACAGTCCCAAACACCTTTTTATTGCTTTCAGCGTGTGTGGCACTGGGAGGTCTAGGAGAGGACGCATGTGGGCTGGGTCTGGGCTGATTTCCCCATTCCGCACTATGTAGCCCAGGATTGGCAACTTCCTGGCGCTAAAGATCCATTTGTCCCTGTTCTACGTTAGGTTCCTTTCCTCGGCTGCCTGGAAGAAGCATTTTAAATTTGTGTCATGATCCTCCTGAGTGTGGCCACAGATTGTCATGTTGTCTAAGTAGGGGAACACCGTTTTCAGTTGGAACTCATGATATTCAGTCCATTTCTCTCTGAAACAGGGACACTCCATTGGTGACACCGAAGGGGAGTCGCAGAAATTGATACACTCTGCCAAATGCCTCAAATGCCGTGTAAATGCGATCGCTGTTTCTCATGGGCAGTTGGTGTTATGCTGCCTTCAGGTCTATGGTGGAGAACACTTTATAATGCGCAATGTTGTTGACCATGTCTGCTATGCGTGGCAGGGAATGGGCATCTAGTTGTGTAAATTTGTTGATTGTCTGGCTGTAATCCGCTACCATGATCAGTTTTTCTCCTGACTTTACTACAACTACCTGTGGCTCTCCAGGGGCTGGTGCTCTGCTCTAAGGTGCCCTCCTGTAGTAGCCTGCGGACCTCTGTCCTAATGAAGGCTCTATCCCTCGGGCTGTACCTCCTGCTCTTTGTGGCTTTTAGTGTGCATTCTGGGGTCAGGTGGATTTCTAGAGTAACCCTGCAAAACTGTTTTACCTCAGTCGCAAGGCTGCTGGCTGCTAACAGGATCTGGTGCTCACTCGGGCATGTGGGGAGGGCAAGGCTGTTGACTAACCCCTGGTCAATAAAACTTTCAGTGCTTCCACTATCTATTAAGCAATTTACCCTCACATCACTAATTTTGATGCACACAGCGGCATCAGATAAATTGTGTGGACTTGCCTGATTTATGCGTAGGGAAGCAAGTCTGGCGTGTCCTTCATGTCCTTCCATCCGATAATATTCGGCGTCATATTCATCTCCTGAAGCTTTATAGCATTTGTCCAAGATGGCCGGCTGCACATGGCATTCTTCTTCTGTTTGTCTGTGGAGAAAGAAGAGCTTTCCCACCTCTCATTAGCATGAGAATGGGCCTTGGCTGTGGCCTTGGAGCTTCTGCAGACTTTTGCATAATACTCACGTTTTGCACTGTTGGAACAGACATTTTCTCTGGCAAGGCAGAGGACTCTGGGGTACTTTCTTTATCCACAGAAAAAGCAATTAGGACCCTCAAGGTGTGCTGCTGTGGATTCCTGTGAGGCAGCAAACCTTTCTTTTCGTGGGGCTAGAGAGTCCAGCAGTGTGACGTTTGTCCCAGCCCCAGGGTCCTGTGAGTAATCCCCCATTTCTTTTCTGGTGCTTTCTAAAGCTTCTGCAATAGTCTCTGCCTCATCTAGCCCCACCATTCCTTTCTCCAGCAATCGATGTCTCGTCTCAGTGGACCGTATGCCTGCAACAATTCTGTCCCTAATAAGGTCCTCCGCATACTCCTGAGCTGATACTGCTTTAAAGTTGCAGCCTCTCGCCAGGTCTTTCAGAGAGGGTATAAAGTCTCTGGCAGACTCCCCTACTTGTTGTGACCTGGTCATGAGTCTGTACCGGGAGTGGAGTTCGCTATGCCCCTTATTTAATGGCTCTGTAAAATGCTCATTGCCTCTTGGTAGGACCTTGCATCCTGTATAAGGGAGTTAGGGTGGTCTCCCAGCTGCGTTAACAGCAGCATTAATAGCTCTTTATCCAATGCCTCAGCACCCTCCACGTAATTCAGAAAGCATCTCTGCCAGCGGCCGAAGTGTGTGCCGGCTCCAGGATTTCTGGGATCGAGCTCCAGCCTGTCTGGTCGTAGCACATGGCTAAGCCACAGTCTCTGGTCCCTTAGGTGTAGCAAGGGTGGACCCTGGGGTACTGGGAGCTGCTGGTAGAGCCTGTGGGGCTTGTGTCTGCTGGAGGAGTAACCTGGGTGCTTGGGGCTGTTGGCTGAGTCTCTGGCTTTGGGACATTTGCAGTGGGCTTAGGGGGGGGATCCCAGAGGTGGCGTCAGGTCTCCGTGGTACTGAGGAAACTGCTCCTGGGGGAGTGACGGTAGTGGTGTCTGCTTTCCCTGGCTCTGGAATGGTTTGGAATTCTCCACATACATGGCGATCGGGAGCACAACTTGAGGAGATCCTTCCACCCATGCTTGTAATGGCTCCTTTCTGATTGGACCAGGGTTTAGAATCGGCGGTGTCTGTACCGGCGAACCCATGGCAGACAGGGTTCTTGGCCATTTCTTACCTGCTCTATCATACTTCTGTGGTCTTCCCTGCATTCCACCACGATTCCAGTACAGCAGTTCCGTCTCTGTCATCCCCGGATTCCATTCCTCAGGAAGAGTCTCCAGGTGGTTGGGAATGTGGATTGGAGCAGAAGCAGCGTCCATCCTAGTAGCTATCATATTAGTTTATTAAATTGTACTGACAATAACCACAGCAGCAGTGCGAGTATAAGACAGCTTTAATAAACTAATATGTACACTAAGGGGTCTTGTCTCTCTGCAAAACAAACCTGGAAGGCTAGACTGCTTTATAGACAAGGTCATCGGGATGACCCCTGGTGACCTAGTGGTGTGATTACATATCACCACATGATCAACAGGCTTTATTCCACTTAAAGTCCCCGCTGCAGTCAGCTGCAGCTCCGAGTGACTGATTGGCAGCTGACTGGGTGGGGCTTGGTCCATTCAGGTCGGCTGATTGACAGCCGGCCAGGTATTGTCTTGTCCTCCGGTGCTCTTCCTGCAGGTACACAGGTTGCCCCCTGCAGTCGGCTAGTGGTGTATCACTGCATTCACCCCCTTTAAAATTGTTTCGGGTAGATTACATCCAATGTTCTGGAAGCCCCAAACATATGTACATATTTACAAATTTAGACGGTCCGGCGGCCGTCAGATTCTCTGAGACCATCACAGGGTTGGCTTCTGGTCAAGGCAGTAGGCTAGTGGTGTATCACCACAAAGTGGGAAGCAGTGTTTCACGGTTGCAACCATCGCCATTTTCCACACACCTTTGAGTATTTCACTCTACCCCAACCACTGCTAGTCTGAGGGGCCATGTGGACTTTTATTTCATGTATCCCCGTGTTCTTAAGTAGCTATACGCCAGGGGTGGCTAAACTTTTTTGGTTGTTGGCCAGATACAGAAATATATATTTGCTCATGGATCAAACAATATTAAGCATGACAGTTTTCAACCACCTTCGTCTCCTCTAATGAGCTGTTTAAAGCCTATATAGACCCGACAGCCGTCAGACTGGGTGGTTGGACCCCCAAGGAGGAGCATTGCCTGCTCTCCCCAGGTCTGCACTAGCGGCAGTGCTTGCTGTCACAGAGGCTCCGGCAGCGCCGCCATTTTTGTATTTTTCCAACAGGTCACTTAAAAATGGGCAACGGACCGCAGTGGGCCCAGGGGAGGTGTCCGTTGTTTGGCCACCCCTGCTATGCGCGAACTAGTTCCGGGGTTCACTCAATGGCAGCTGCTTATTGGACGGAACCCTGGGACATCCTGAGGTCGCGCAAGGGTGGCGGATTGGTGAGGCAGGATCCGACCTCGGGCACTGTCTTTGTGGACTTTGCACAATCTCCCATGACCCGGGCACTCCAGTCTCCTCCCAGATCGCGCGACGTGTAGTTCAGTGTCAGGAGAATGAGAGGAAGTTGATCAGCATGTGAGAGAGGTTGCAGGGGCTATAGATTAAGGAGATGTGACTAATTGGCTTATAATGAGAGCTAGTATGAATTTCATGGGCTGAATGGTGAAAAAAACAGTATTGGCCTTTCAGGTCAAGGTCCTACATCAGACTGAGCGTGTAAAGGGCAGGCAGCCAGTGGAAGGAGGAGAGGGTGAGGATGTGGAAAGAGCCAGCAGGCGATCGGTGGATCCAGATGAGGGGAGGGAAGGGCAGAGATGGCGACAGAGGAGGAGACAGGTGATAGATTCTGATCAGAGTGGGTCCAAATAAGGGGGAGGGGGGGAGCTGGTGATGGGTAGATGGTGGCAGCAGGGGGAATGTGTGGGCAATGGGATGGAGACTGGCGGGGCCAATAAATATGAAGCTCTATCCTCCACAACCTGACAACAGGTCTGAGCCATTGTTGCCAGTGGGTGAAGGTTCTCCCACAATGTTCCACGGTTTAAACTCAAGTGTTAAGGAGCAAAGAGGAGAAGGATTCAGAAACCAACTAAAGTTTCTTCAAGTAAGTAACATGGCATGAAACCCTGCTGGAATATGTACGTCTGGTAACATCCAGGGCTGACATCACTGTCCACGGCCTGTCAAACCAAGGCCACGCGTAAATCAGAGGAGCAATGCTTAATTATCCATCTGGCGACTCTCCAACCATTAACATCGAGGTCTCCAGTTTCTGCGAGCCCACTCCCCATTCTCCCTCTCTCTTCCCCATCCCTCTCTCTCCTTTCCTCCAGCTCTCCACCCCTTTCCTTCTCCAGTCACAGAGCCGTCCCCCACCCACCGCACTTGCTGGTGTGCCCTCCCTCCCTCATCCACCGATTACCACCTGCCTGTGGGACTGCGCTCCTCCCCCTGTCTCCTCCCCCTCGCCATTTGGTTCGGGCGCCAGCCTACATTTTGCTCGTACCTTGATGAAGCCCAAAACATTGGTTATGTATCTATCTCTTTACTACATAAAGCATGTTCTTTGATCTGTTGAGTTTCTCCAGCACTGTGTTTTTACTTCAATCATGGTGTCTGCAGAGTTTTGCATTTTACATCTCCCTACCACCACACCTGAATAGTCCTGGGCCACATTTTACTCGGGAGCGTGCTTTGTAAATAATCAACGCCATTGCAATGTTGCAAAAGTTAAGCGACACTTCGGTTGAGAGAATCACTGGAATCTCCCTCCACCAGACACCCACCCCATACCCCCTCTCCATCGACGTGATCGACCCGGATTGTCATCTGAAGGGGGCGCGCAAAATCATCGAGGACCCCTTCCACCCCACGCACAGCATCTTTCAGCTGCTCCCATCAGGGGAAGAGATCCAGGAGGATCAGAGCCAGAACCACCAGGCTGAGGAACAGCTTCTTCCCACAGGCGGTGAGAAGGCTGAACGACCAAAGGAACCGCTCACACTTGTGCTCTGAGACTCTCATATTTACGAAAGTATTTCTTTATTTATTTTATGGATAAAATTCTATTCCTGTATATGTTTTGTTTGTCTGTACGTGTGTCATGACTGATTGTGTGTCCATGTGCCTTGCACCAAGGACCGGAGAACACTGTTTTGTCGGGTTGTATTTGTGCAATCAAATGACAATAATCCTGACTTTTATTTTTCAGGTGTAAGGAACGCTGCACCAAATGATCAGCACTCTGACAGCCTGACTTGCAAGAGGACGGAAGGGTGACACTTCAAAGAGGAAGCATTTGGAAATTACCAATGGTGAATGGGGTGTCTTGGACGGACTCATCACAAGTGTCTGCACTAGGCTATTGAAGAGATCCAAGCGATGGGTTTCTCTCCTGTCGGAGGCTCTGAGATTGGGGCATCATGAACCGAGAGAATAAAATGAGTAACATCAGTTATGACAGCTGCCGCGTCGACTCCAGACTCGATAGTCTCTTCCCGCCGACCCTTTACATCCTTGTCATCGTAATCGGCCTCCCAACCAACTGTCTGGCACTCTGGGCTGCGTACCTCCAGATCAAGCAAAAGAACGAATTGGGAGTCTACCTTTTCAACCTGTCCATCTCTGACCTCCTTTACATTGCCACCTTGCCGCCCTGGATAAATTATTTCTTGCACCAGGACAATTGGATCCTTGGCCAGGAGTCCTGCAAACTCTTTGGTTTCATTCTCTACACCAACATTTACATCAGCATCGCCTTCCTGAGCTGCATCTCGGTGGACCGTTACTTGGCTGTGGCTCACCCACTGAGGTTCGTGAAGATCCGGCGGGTGAAGACGGCAGTCGTCACCAGCGCGGTGGTGTGGACCATAGAGATTGGCGCCAACTCCGCACCACTCTTCCACAACGAGCTCTTTGAGGATCGCTTCAACCACACCTTCTGCTTCGAGAAGTACCCCATGGAGAGGTGGGTGGCTCAAATGAACCTCTACAGGGTCTTCATTGGTTTCCTTTTCCCATGGGTGCTCATGCTCTTTTCCTACCAGGGCATCCTCAAGGCGATCAAGGGGAACCTGTCCACGGAGAGAGTGGAGAAGGTGAAGATCAAGAGGTTGGCCCTCAGCCTGATCATCATCCTGCTGCTCTGCTTTGCCCCCTACCACCTCATCCTGCTGCTGCGGAGCATGATGTACCTCAGCAGTCCGCAAGGCTGCAGCTTCGAGGAGAATGTCTTTGTGGCCTACCACGTCTCGCTGGCCCTCACCAGCCTCAACTGCGTGGCCGACCCCATCCTCTACTGCCTCGTCAATGAGGGGGCGCGCAGCGACGTGACCAGGGGGCTGGCTCCACTCCTCAAGTTCTTCACCAGCTCCAAGTCGACCGACATTGCTCGGTCGGTCACTCTGGACACGCCCCTGTCCTCCAAGAAATCTCAGTTCTTGAACATAGAGCTGGTGGGGTTAGGGGAGGACTACCTACAGATTAAGACTTTGAGTGTATAAAATCCGAAGGGTTGTGAGACTGTTACGTTGAAAAATGTATTTTTTATAACATTCTCATAATTTTGAAATGTATTTAATTCCACCCACACCCCCCCCACCCCCCCCCCCCCCAGCACCGACATGCATTCCCATTGGTCCACTCCTTCGTATGTTTGCGGTTGCCATTCGTGGCTTATCTCGCCCCTGGAGGTTGTGCCAAATGACCTCTGACCCTTCCCTGCTATTAGTCCACCTTCTCTTGCAGTTTCCCCACCAACCTCCCAATCCAAAGCAACTGGAAAATTGAAGGGGGTCTTGTTGTTACATGAAGGTCAAGTCAACCCCTTCCCCCTCCTTTTCCCATTACTTCCAAAGGTTTAGAGCCTTGAGACAACTTGGTGTTTGATGGCGTCTCCTGGCCAACTTGGAGGCAATAGGGATGGGCTATGTCTGTTCCTGAGCCCAGATGAACCGTTACAAGGGACGGCAGTGGAGAAAGTCTGAAACTGTTTGGCTTCTGGTTCTATACTGGACCAACGGACATTTCAAATGGCTCAGTGAGCATGGGACAAGAGACCAAAGCAGCATTAGCCTTAGTCACTCATATGGACTAGCGTGGACACAATGGGCCAAGTGGCCTCATTCTACACCATAGATTTTATTTATTTGCATGGAATGCAGGAAAGACTGCTATTTATTTCCCATTCCGGAATGTCCTGTGACTTAGTGGTCTGTTGAGCCAATCGTGTAGATCCAAGACAGAAATTTCCTCTCCTCACTGACAGATGGGCCTTTTATCAAAGGTTTTGAGAACATCATTACAGATATTGATTTTATTCAATTAACCAGGTTGTTGCCAAGATAGGATTTGAACCGATATTGATCAGGCCAATAATCTAAGCTATCATTTCCTCTCCTCTCAGGTGGACTATACAGGTCGAGTACCCCTCATCCGAAATGCATGGGTCCAGAAGTGTTTTGGATGTTTTTCAGATTTTAAAAATGCACTCATTCACTTGGCATCACATTACAATATGAATATTTACATATGCACAAATTTACTGAAGTCAATGTTCATTGAAAAATCTACACTGTATAAGGCACTACCTACATCTGTCGCATCCCATTCTCCGATCCTGTACAGGTACTCCCCGACTTACAACCGTAATTGGCACCGAAGGATTGGTCATATCTCAAAATGGATGTAAGTCGGAATTTTGCCCGCGTGCGTGGAGTACCGAAGCCTTAAAGCAAACGTTTTAATCAAATCTTTTTTTCAACGTAGACTTGACGATGACAACTTAAAGCTTCCTGAATTTGTTGCTCAACCTTAGTGAATCCTTCCACATTCTGGTCCAAACTTACATTGTGAGTTGGTGTCCCAGGGACTGTGGCCTGGGCACGGCCGTCTCGATTCCTGCGCACACGCGCGAGTCTTCGGTGGGCGCATGCGCGAAAGTTAAGTGCCCAGGCGATTTTGAATCACGCCCTTAACTCTCGCGCATGCGCCCACCGAAGACTCGCGTGTGTGCGCAGGAATCAAGATGGCCGCACCCAGCCTACGGACCCTGGGACGCTGACTAACAAAAGTAAGTACGCACATTTCGGCTTTTACATGCCCTGTATCCCCGTTATAGTTTGTCAAATACAACATAAACCACGCAAATTTTATATTTTTTCTTTAGTAATTAAAAAAAAAATCTTTGGTTGTATGTGCAGATCGACGTAAGTCGCATAGGTCGCAAGTTGGGGAGTATCTGTATTACATTTTACCTAATGGAACCAAGGACGAGAAAAGTTTCGGATTTTGGAATTTCGGATAAGGGGTACTCACCCCTTACTTCCCTACAATGGCTTAAGATGGAACCATTGAACTCTACAGACGCTGGCCTTTGAACATGGGATCTTTCTGGCCTTTCTTGCATGCATCATTCAAGGTCCAAATGTATTTTATTGAGGTGCTTTCGTGTCTATCGTTCTCTGAGACCTTGTCTCTTCTGCCTTTCCACCAATTCTCTCTCCTAGAGGCAGACCAATCTCCACCTCCCGGTGGTGCAAGTCACATCTCTGAAATTTGAGGGTGTGACAGGTAGTCACCCTAACAGGTTATTCCCACTCACTCTTTCCTCTTCCCCCCCACCGCCCCCACCCCGGAACCATTTTAGATCACATCCAGCCACCTTGTTTCTGATCAGGAGCTCCCAGTTTGGGTTTGGATTATCAGTGGGAACCAAGGAGAGAACTCAAAATCAAGTTTGATTTTGTCACGTTATACCAGCGAGAAAGGTTCTTCCATGTGCAGTCCAGCAGGTCAGCTTTAACATTCATGCAGCCATTCAAAGTGGGAGGGGTGGGGGGGGATTGAAGCTCAGTTACAGAGCGGGTTACAATGAGAAAGATCAATTAGTAGATTGCATGGCACAACTTACATTCATATCACATCAGTATAATACACCATTACCACATGATATTTCCCTTGTACCAATGCCAATAGAAAGAGAAATAAGGGCTGTCTCTTTGCTTGCTTTGTCCTTGGTTAACAACACCTACCCATACCAATCTCTCTCTTGAATATTAAGCCTCAACTTCCCTCTTGGGTAAAAGTTTCTCAACATTCGCTATCTTCTGAACAAAGTGGTTCCTTCTCAGCTCTGTCCTGTTTAGCCGACTGCTGGTCTCTGGTTTGGGATATCTAAGCCTGGGAAAAATTCAGTTCTTTACTTAACCTGTCTAGACCCTTCAGGAATTTTGAATACCTCTCATTCTAAACTCAAGAATACAGTCCCTTTGCTTCATCCCAGGGTCTGCATGTTAGGAGATGTTAATCCAGGGACCATTACTCTACAAACTGTTGCTCTATGGATGTCTCAAGAGGCGTCACAATTCAGGGGTTCAGGCAATGTTACTCCAAGGACTGGCATTGCAGGATCTAACACCCCAGGAAATATTACACTGTTATTCCAGTCTTTATTACTTAAGATAGGTACTCAAGGAACTGTTAGTCTAGACACTGTTACTACGGGCATTAACTCCCAAAGCATCATTACTCCAGACATTGTTACTACAGACACAGTTATTCCATGCATTAACTCAAAGCACTGATACTCCAGGCATTGTTACTCCAGGCATTAACTCTCAAAGCATCATTACTCCAGGCAATGTTACTACAGACTGCTATTCTAGGCATTAACTCTCAAAACATTGTTACTCCAGGCATGGTTACTACAGATATTGTTACTCAGGGCATTAAATCTCAAAGCATTGTTACTCCAGGCATTTCCAGGCAATGTGACTCTAGCGATTACTCCAGTAACTCTGGGCATTAACATTTGAAGCTATTACTCCAGACACTGTTATTCCAACCATCAATGCTCAAAACAGTGTTACTCCAGACTGTTAATCTACACATTAATTCACAAAGTATTGATGCCCCAGATGCTGTAACGCCAGAATGTTACTCCAGACTGTTATTCCAAACACTAAAACTCCAAGTGAAAAACAAAATACTGGAGATGCTGGGATTTTGAATAAAAATGGAGGGACTAAGTGTGCCAGGCAACATCCGTGGGAAGAGATGGTCGAGTCGGAATCCTGTATCGTTTCAATGAAGTTTACCAGCACGAAACGATGACTGGCCAACTCTGTCCATGGGATGCTGCCTGAACTGATAAGTGCCTCCAGCTTCTCTTTATTAATACTCCAAGCATAATTATTCTAGCCTCTGATATTCCATACAGTGATACTCCAGGTACTGATACACTATACATGGATACTCCAGGCACTGATGTCAGGCACTAAATACTCCAGACACTGATACTCCATAAAATTATACTCCAAACACTATTTTACAGGCTAAAATAGTCCATACACTGATATTCCAGGCACTGATACTCCAGGCACTAATACCGCAGGCACTGATACTCCAAACACTGACACAGGCATTGATACTCCACACATTGATACTCCAGGCACTGAATTCCACGTTGATAATCCAGACACTGATACTCCACACATTGATACTCCAGGCACTGAATTCCACGTTGATAATCCAGACACTGATACTCCACACATTGATTCTCCAGGCACTGAACTCCACATTGATACTCCAGGCACTGAACTCCACGTTGATACTCCAGACACTGATACTCCACACATTGATACTCCAGGCACTGAATTCCACGTTGATAATCCAGACACTGATACTCCACACATTGATACTCCAGGCACTGAACTCCACGTTGATACTCCAGACACTGATACTCCACACATTGATACTCCAGGCACTGAACTCCACGTTGATAATCCAGACACTGATACTCCACACATTGATACTCCAGGCACTGAACTCCACGTTGATAATCCAGACACTGATACTCCACACATTGATACTCCAGGCACTGAACTCCACATTGATACTCCAGGCACTGAACTCCACGTTGATACTCCAGACACTGATACTCCACACATTGATACTCCAGGCACTGAATTCCACGTTGATAATCCAGACACTGATACTCCACACATTGATACTCCAGGCACTGAACTCCACGTTGATACTCCAGACACTGATACTCCACACATTGATACTCCAGGCACTGAACTCCACGTTGATAATCCAGACACTGATACTCCACACATTGATACTCCAGGCACTGAACTCCACGTTGATAATCCAGACACTGATACTCCACACATTGATACTCCAGGCACTGAACTCCACGTTGATAATCCAGACACTGATACTCCACACATTGATACTCCAGGCACTGAACTCCATGTTGATAATCCAGACACTGATACTCCACACATTGATACTCCAGGCACTGAACTCCACATTGATACTCCAGGCACTGAACTCCACGTTGATACTCCAGACACTGATACTCCACACATTGATACTCCAGGCACTGAATTCCACGTTGATAATCCAGACACTGATACTCCACACATTGATACTCCAGGCACTGAACTCCACGTTGATAATCCAGACACTGATACTCCACACATTGATACTCCAGGCACTGAACTCCACGTTGATACTCCAGACACTGATACTCCACACATTGATACTCCAGGCACTGAACTCCACGTTGATAATCCAGACACTGATACTCCACACATTGATACTCCAGGCACTGAACTCCACGTTGATAATCCAGACACTGATACTCCACACATTGATACTCCAGGCACTGAACTCCACATTGATACTCCAGGCACTGATACTCCACACATTGATACTTCAGGTCCTGACATTCCAGGCAGTGATTCTCCTTGCACTGATAATCCAGGGTTGATCATTCCAGAGACTGTCTCCACAGCCTCTTGTTATTCCCTCAGCAAAGGGAAGTTTATCATATGAACTTTTACTACGATGATGTTGTACTCTTGCGAGTGTTTATATGAATTGCTATTCCAAATATTATATCTCCAGGGTCAATTACTACAGGGACTGTCATTTCAGGGAATATTCCTCCATGTTGGTACGCAAGGGACTGTCACTTCAGGGATTCTTATTCCGGGTAACATCACTCTATGTCTGTGAGTTTGGGGACAGCTACAGAAAGCAGGAGGGTCGCGTTCCAAACAGCAGCCAACTTCCAGTTACCAGTTTCTAAGTGTTCTGCTCCCTCTGCAGAATTGGGGGCCTCCTACTGATCTGCTGCCTTGGTTAACCTCAGCGCACTTGATGCTGGGTACAAGACTCAGTGCCTGTAACAGTCACAGGTGGCTAGAAGGAGCAGCGTCAAGCACTCAGGAAAGGAAGTCCATTTGCCAGTAGGATGCCCTTTGGCACTGCCCGCCTGCCCACTATCTCCTGGTGGGTCATGTTCCCACTCTGTAGCACATGGGAAAACAGGATGGGACGAAGCACTGAGGTCGCGGGGACGTAGTGTTACAACTGTACAGACGGCACCTGGAGTATTGGTCACCCAGTGATAGGAACATTATCAGATCAGATTAGATACTATTTATTGCCCGAATATGAAATGTAATATTCCATTAATTGTTTTTAGACTGCATTAAGGTAGACAAAGATTTTCTATCAGCACATGGCCCGGTGCCCCTTACAATCAGAGAAGCCCAGATCCAAACCTCACGAAGCCTTCAGTGGGCTTCTCGATTCCTGGTTCTCCGATACCTGGCTCTCATGGGCCATCCTTCAGCAGCCCGCAGCCCGGTGCGGGTCCTCTGACTTCAAGTCGCCTGCAGTCCGTGCGGGTTCCTCACCCGCGAGTCGTCAACAGCTCACCGCCTGTGCGATTCCTTCAGCCGAAGAGCCCCTTGCCGGTCCGTCACCGTCTCAACATCCTAGAGGGGTCACCTCCTCTCTTTCTCCTTCTCAACGGTGGTGGTGGGTATTCTTCCATTTACTGCTGCCCCCCCCCCGAAGTCTGCGACGCAGCGAGGGTGGAAAGGGTATAGAAAAAATTCACGGGAATGTTACCAGGAAAGCTAGCATTGTAAAGAGAGGCTGAATAGGCTGGGACTTCTATCTCCAGTGTAGGGTGCCAAGAGAGTCTTACGGAGGTTTATAAAATTATGAAGAGTATTCAATAAGATAAATAGTAATTGCTTATTTTCCAAGGTAGTGGAGTCTAAAACTAGAGGATTTAAGGTGAGAGGGGATGGATTTAAAAGGAGCCAGAGGGCAGAGGGTATACGGAACAAGTCGCCAAGAGTAGAGAGGCAGGTCAGATTGCAATATCTAGATGAGTGGTTCGTGACCTTTTTCTCCACTCATGTACCACTTTAAGTCATCCCTAGGCCATCAGTGCTCTGTGATTAGCGAGGGATTGCTTAAGGTGGGGTGTGAGTGGGAAGGAAAGGTTAAGAATCACTGCTCTAGACCTAGTTGTCCTGCTGCCGTTACCGTAATAATGGATTCCAGCAATTTCCTGCCACTGATTTATGGTTTGATCACATTTCTCTCCTTCCTCCCTTAAATATTGTTTACATTTCCTAACTTCCAATCTATGAGAACCATTCTAAAATCTGTGAAATTTTGTAAGAAGGCAGATAGAACATCTTCACCTCTTTTAAAACTACCAGCTCTTGAGATTTAATGCCTTTCCATTCCTTTTAATTTCTCCAATACTATCTTTGCACCAAAACTAATTTCTTGGCACACTTCCTTGTCGTTCTTCCCTGTATTCTCGGAAAGCCAACTGATTAAAGGACTCATAGTGCTTGGCAATGTTTCCGGTAGGAGAGAGTGCCCAGAAGGAATATTAGGTGTTGCCCCGCCAATTTACGGATGGCCTCAGTTTGACGGTGCATGAGGGCCATGGGCAGTCCAGACTGCGCAGGAGAGGGGCGCACAACTGAGATGGTTGGCCGTGGAGGGCTTTGGACTCGTCTCTGGATTAACGATTCAGGACCTTGCTTATGCACCACTTTCCACCATTGATTCCTGGGGAATTCCAGGCTTGGGGATCCCCAGGTTAACGCCTGGCCTCGCTCAGATAAAGCTGAGGGCCAGCATATCTGCAGAGTTAAATGGTTGGCTACAGGAAGTTCCAGCTTAGACCGACTGTTTTGTAGCCTCAAGCTTCAGGGGAGTAGATTTAGAACTGCTTTTCCCAGAGGGAAATCTGTGGAATTGAAGCAATGGACGTGACCTGAGTAAATATATTTAAGACAAGGTTGGATAGATTTTTACATAGTAGGGGATATGGGGAAAAGGCAGGTGGGTGGAGATGAACCGATCATCGGATCAGCCATGATCTCATTGAATGGCGGAGCAGGCTCAATGGGCCAGACGGCCGACTCCCGCTTCTATTTCTTCTGTTCTTTAGCCTTTCTTAGATAAGAGAGCCATTTGGGATTGGGTTACCCTCTATTATTTTCATTGCTGCTTCTGAGATATTGTGAGGTCCGAAGCAGATTCACTAGTTTCCTGCATTACAGGAGCGACCACACTTCACACTGCGAGTCATTTGGAGACCGTGGAAGGTACGATAACAGAGCAAATTATTTTGACCCCCCCCCCCCACCCCGACCTGAGGTGATAAAAGTGTTAAGGTCACAAACCTGCTGGAGAAACACAGCAGGTCCTGCAGCATCCGGAGAAAGGAAAAGGATCATCAACGTTTCCCGCCTGGGCCCTTCATCATGTGTACAGTTTTTTGCTTGCACTCAAAAGATTCATTGCCCTTTGGATGCTACATGACCTGCTGAGTTTCTCCAGCTCGTTGGAGCATTGCATTCAACCCCACCATTTGCAGATTTTTTTGTTTAACTGATAGAACAGTTAACTGTGAGGATTTAATCCAAACACTGAAACAAACTAAATGTCACTGAATTATATTTTTCCAAAGGTAGGTTTAGCGCCAGTTGACATTTCACCCTCAGAAGTAAATGTAATGTTGAAGCAGAGCCCCACAAAACATGTCTATAATATTTTTAAGGCAGACCATAGACCTCTCGTTCAACACCAGCAAGGTTACAGACCAGATTAAACCAAAAATCAAAGTCATCCACTGAGATCACCACATGTTCCTCCACAAATAAAGGCCCCAAGGACGTGTGCTTAGCCCACTGCTCTACCCATTATAAACCCACGACTGTGTGACCAGGTACAAATCCATTGTCATCTATAAGTTTGTCGATGACACCACGGTTGTCGGCAGAATCACAAATGGCAATGAAGAAGCGTACGGGGGGGGAGAGAGATCAGCTCGTTGAGTGGTGTCAACAACCTTGCGCTCAAATCAAGGAGATGATTGTGGACTTCAGGAGGGAGTCAGGGAAACACGACCCAGGACTCAGTGGTGGAGAGGGTCAAGAACTTCATATTCCTGAGTGTCCACAGGAAGCCCCGCCAGTGGCTTTACTTTGTGAAGTGTCTGAGGAGACTCGGTATGTCACTAAAGACTCTCGCAAACTTCTACAGGTGGACTGTGCAGAGCATTCTGGCTGGATGCATCTCTGCCTGGTACGGAGGTGCCAACTCTCAGGACAGGAATAAACTCCAAAAGGTTGTTAACTCGGCCTGCGACATCACAGGCACAAGACTTCACCCCATCGAGGATATCTACGTGAGGCGGTGTCTCAAAAAAGCAGCCTCTACTCTCAAAGACCCCCACCCACCCAGGCCATGCCCTCTTCATTCTGCATCCATCGGGAAAAAGGTACAGGAGCCTAAAGACGAGCACCCAGTGGCACAAGGACGGCTTCTTCCCCGCTGCCATCAGATTCCTGAATGATCAATGAACCACGGACAGTACTTTACTTTTTGTGCTCGGAAATAAGACGCACACAACAAGCAGTGCAGTTGACACTGATATAGTGAACTGGCTGCTCTTTTTTATGCAGCCAGGCAGACCCTAGCTACCATGTGACCAACAGGGGTGACCCATGTCCCTTTGGGCTCTGATTGGTGACCTCACAATCCACCATCGGCGATTGGCTGGATCGGCCCGTTTTGCCGCAGCGGTTTGTGCCGCCCTGGGCACCGATCAGCCCTTCCGTGATCCGTCGCCGGCGACTGGCTGTCAGAGCCCCATGGGAACAGGCCACCGATGCCTTGTGCAGCCCGCTCGGTTGCCATGCTCAAGCGTCGTCTTCTTTGCCAGCCTGCGGCGACGGCCGCAGGCCGCTACACACCGTTATTTTTACTTTTTTTGTAGTAATGTCAGAAGATGGTTATAACATGAACGTTTGCCCTGTGACGCTGCCGCAAAACAGCACATTTCATGGCTTGTTTGTGACAATAAATGTTGATTCTGATTCTGAGTACTTCTTCCAGTCGTCTCCACCGGATTTCCAAATGCTCGAATCTGCAAGAATTTGAGATGAATTTTCAGAAATCAACATCGAGCACATTTTGCAATGCATGTTAAATAGATATTGATAAAAGGATGGAAACAAAAGTGCCTCCAGACGCTGGGGTTGAGGGCAATGCACAAGGATGCTGGAGGAACACAGCAGGTGATGCAGCATCTGGAGGAAGCCTCGTGCCGCCCAATTGACCGACAACCAGCAGTAGGTTTCGGAGGGTGGGAGGAAACCAGAGGCCCCCAGAGGGAGCTCACGCAGACACGGGGAGAACGCACACACTCCTTACAGACAGCGCGGATACAAACCCTACTCCCGATCACTGGCGCTGCACCAGCATTGAGCTAACCCCTACGTTAACCATGCTGGCTCATTGGTGATCGTTTACTGCCTGTGGATGCTGCGCGACCTGCTGAGTTTCTCCTGCAGGTTCGAGTGTGAAGTAGTTTCCGTGGCAGGAAGCAGTGGACCAGATTTGCCGTGACATGCGGGCTGATATCCAAAGCAGTTTTAATTGTTTAGGGATGTTACGCAGATGGATTATTGTTATTCCCACGTGATCCCGGTCGGAGGCAGAATTTGGTGGGATTCAAAGAGAGGGGAGAAAGGGAGGGACTCAGCAGATCGTTGTGGAGGGAAGCAGAGAATCAATATTTCAGGCTAAGATCCTTAATAGGGAGGGAGAAGGTGTAAAGAGGAGATGGGGTGTGTAAAGAGGTGGGGGAGGTAGGGTAAGGGTCAGGGGAAGATGGGAGGATGAGGAAGACGGAGAAGTTAAAACGCAACGCAGGTCCAACAGCGTAATTTATGTAGCAAAGTATCAATGTTTCGGGCTTGAGCCCTTCATCGAGGTATGGATAAAATGTGGGCAGGCACCTGAACAAAATAGTGGGGAGGAGGGGCAAGGGAGGACCAGGGTCCCACAGGCAGGTGTGAGGAGGGGGAGAAAATTAGTTTAATTTGCCTGTGATGTTAAAAAGCTGGAACCCCATTTGGCCATTGTCATTAATTAATCTTGTTACTTTCCTTCTACATTTGGTTTTTATTTGAATTTTTAAATCCAAAATGGTCCTGGAAAATGGTTGATAATTTTGGATGGCATTCAGAACAAAATTTTCAAGTTTATTTATCATCCCAACGAAACAGTGTTCTCCGGTCCTCGGTGCAAAACATGCAGACATACAACCAGATATAACACACATGCAGGCAAACAATACATATGCAGGACAAAAAAATACAAAAATAAATATTTTAATATACTATCAAATAAATATGAGAGTCTCGGAGGGTTAGTGTGAGCAGTTTCTTTGGTCGTTCAGCGTTCTCACTGCCCGTGGGAAGAAGCTGTTCCTCAGCCTGGTGGTGCTGGCTCTGATCCTCCTGGATCTCTTCCCCGACGGGAGCGTGTGGTGTGGAAGCGGTCCTTGTTCATCTCTTCAGTCAGCAATCCCGGTAGATCGTGTCGATGTGGGGGGAGGCGGGAGACTCCAGTGGTCCTCTCTGCCGCTCTTATGGTCCTGCGGATTGACCTCTAATCCATTTTTTTGCAGCGACTGTACCGCGCCTTGATGCAGTTGGCCTGGGCGCTCACGATAGGACTCCTGAAGAAGCTCGATGTGATGGTAGCCGGTAGCCTTGCCCACTTCCGGAATGGTGACCATACGCAATAAATCTAGATCTCCTTTCCCAGAACCAAAATCAATCCTCGCCTTTCCTCTTATATCCAATTAACACCCTCCGTTGGTCTGGACCCCTCCCCCTCCCATTCATCTCCCTTTCTCTCCCCAGTCTTTATTCAGACGCCTGCCTGCATTTGGCTTCTACCTTGAAGAAGAGCTCAGACCCGAAAGGTCAGCGATATATCTTTACCTCCCGTGGACGCTGCGAAACCAGCTGAGTTCCTCCAACATCTCTGTGTTTTAACTAAACTCCAGAGTTTCACGTCTCACTTCATGTATTTCGTGCCTGACTGAAGCAGCAAGAGATGAGATTGTGACCAGGGTGGGATGGCTTCTTTCAATATCTGCTCCCCAGGGTCCTTGCAGAGGAAGCACATTGATTCACTGGAGATCGTCTGGAACGAGGGCTGGAGTGCATCCAGAACACAAGGAACAACACTGTAATTTAAAGATTTTTGCGTTTGTTGTTTTAATAAAGCTATTTTTAAAACGAAAGCAAGAAGAAAACAAGTGATAAAGATATTTTTTAAATGGGTTAGATTCATTTTCAGGGTAAATAGAGATGGCAGAGGGTGACAGCATCGAGTCCACGCTTCTGAAGATCCAGCTGCGCTGGGTGGGTCACGTCACCAGAATGGAGGACCATCGCCTTCTCAAGATCGTGTTATATGGCGAGCTCTCCACTGGCCACCATGACAGAGGTGCACCAAAGAAGAGGTACAAGGACTGCCTAAAGAAATCTCTTGATGCCTGCCACATTGACCACTGCCAGTGGGCTGATATCGCCTCAAACCGTGCATCTTGGCGCCTCACAGTTCGGCGGGCAGCAATCTCCTTTGAAGAAGACCGCAGAGCCCGCCTCACTGACAAAAGACAAAGGAGGAAAAACCCAACACCCAACCCCAACCAACCAATTTTCCCCTGCAACCGCTGCAACCGTGTCTGCCTGTCCCGCATCGGACTTGTCAGCCACAATCGAGCCTGCAGCTGACGTGGACTTTTACCCCCTCCATAAATCTTCATCTACGAAGCCAAGCCAAAAAGAAAAAAAAAAGAAAAGTAAAATGTGCCAATGCTGGGGTCAGTTCAGTTACACTGGAGAAATCATTAGGATTTATTTTGGTGAAGGGCTCAGGCCAGAAATGTTGACTGCCTTTTGCTTCCCGTGCATGACCTGCTGAGTTTCTCAGACGCGTTAGATTCATACTCAGTGGCGACACTAGGATTGGTGTCACCCAGTGGGGGGGGTAACCGTGCCCCCCCCCCCACCCCCCGCCAATTATTTTTCTCCTTCTTTTCCTTTAATGTCGAATTTGTTCTCAAAAAAAAGTCATTGATCTCGGTTCACGGACACTAACAACCTCAATAGCGGAAAATTAGACTATAAAAACACCAGCAGCAATGAAAACAACAGCGCTTGCTGATGGCGCGTGGAGATGGAACCACGTGATTCGAAGGCTCAATGTCATTGGGGAATAACAATAGCTCTGAACGGAGCGCACTAGAAGGTTTGAAAAGTAAATGAGGGTCGAGTTTTAGTCTTGATAACTGTAAGCTGGGCTTACAAAAAATGTTTTTGTTCTTATAACAAACGACAGGGATATTTTTATAAAAAATAATTCATTTCTGCTGAAACACTGCTCAAACATTTTATAGACAGTCATTTCGCTGTCACCCCCCCCCTCCCGATGCTGTCATTCATTGTGGTCTGCAACCCCCCCCCCCCCCCCAGTGACACCAGTGTTCATATTCTGTACAACAGTTTGATGAATTTTAAAAAAGGATAGCAGATCCAACCACCAATAACAAGCGGACATTTTTGTATTTTCTGCATACAGCACGGTAGCAGGCCCTTCCAGCCCACGAGCACATGCCGCCCAATTACCACCCCCAGTACGTTTTGAACGGCAGGAGAAATCCCCCGCAGACGCGGGGAGAACGTACGGGCAGCGTCGGGTTCGAACCTTCCACTAACCATTGCTACTCCAGCAACCACCAGCAATGCTCTCTGCCTTAAGATTTACTGACTTGATCTCTTTACACTGTGGTCTACAAGTAATTTTAATACAATTCTGACCTTCCTCTCACCCGCAGCCATTTATATAGTTTGGTTGACAGTAGCGTTATCTGAGAATATTTACTGAATAGAGGGTCACATTTCCCTGTGGTTAGAATTATCATGTTTGATGCCAGGTTTCAATTTACCTCACTTTAAATATTTATGCAAGACACTAATGGGAACAAATCATTAAAGTTCCATGGCTGCTGTTCCCTTTCTCTGACGATCCCTCTCCTTGTTCCCTCTGCTTTTCTCTGTCCCACCGCATGCCATTAGGTTTAGGTAAAAACACATTGCTGGAGAAACTCAGCAGGTCAAACAGCGTCCTTTTTAAAGATAGATAACCAACGTTTTGGGCTTGGATGCTTCTTCAAGGTAGGGAGGCTCATGAGCAAAATGGTGGGGGGGGAGGGGTAGGGGAGGAGCACGTGGTAAGAAGGGAGGGAAACAGGGGGTGAGGGGAACAGCTCTGTTATTAGCTAGACCTGGGATTCACTAGCAGTGTCCCATACTGACAACTGGTCCCGCCTCCCAGCTCCTCCCCCCGGGGGTCCGTATACAACCCTGGTTTCCCGCCTAAATCCTGAACCCCTCTGAAGCCCGTTTGCGAACCCGACCTGTGTTGTCAGCTAATAAAAGCGTTAGTTTTCCCTCCAATCGAGTGTGAGCTTTTCATCTACGTTACAACCCCCTGCCCGTTCTCCCTCCTTTCCCCGTCCCTCTGTCTCCTGTCCTCCAGCTTCCCGACGCCTTGCCCTCTCCATTCACGGAGCCACCCCTCCTCCCCCTGCCTGCTGGTGTGCCCACCCTCCCTTATCCACCAATTACTCCTGCCTGTGGGCCTGTGCACCTCCCCCTGACCATTTTATTTGGAGGCCTGAGATATTTTGTTCATACCTCGACAAAGGGCTCAAGCCTGAAACATTGGTTATGTGTCTTTATCTTTGCTCTATAAAGTACGCTGTTTGACCTGCTGAGTTTCTCCAGCATTGTATTTTTATACAGTATCCTTGTCCTTGAAATAAGGAGAGCATAAACAAGTCTTACCACATCTAAACCAGTCTGGGAGTGTTTGATAGGAAAGTGTAGAGGGAACTTTGCTCTGTATCTTCCTGCCCAGGTAGTGTATGATGGGTTAATTTCGTCAAAGCTTCACTCCTTATTTCACCCGTGTTGTCCCTGCCCTGAGACACGTTGACATGACCGCTGGGTGAGATTGAGTGCTTCCCTGGCTCCTCTGACCTTCCCTGAAGGAACAATTGCCAGGCCCAGCTCCTGAAGGTTCACCTCAGTTTTGTTCTGCCCCTTCACTCAGCTAACATCGAAATGCCTCCCCAGAAAGGTTCAGCCTGGCAGCCCTCTGCTTAATATTCTAAATAAGCACCATCTGCTGCAGCTTGCTGTCAAACAGCTGGCGAATAGAGGGCTCAGTATCTCCAACCAGTCACATCCTGTTTGGAGACAGATCCGTCTGTGCCTGTTTCTGTGTCAGTATATACGTGCACGTGTGTGTGCACACGCACGCGTGTGCCTGAGTGTGTGTGTGTGTGTGTGTGTGTGTGTGTGTGTGTGTGTGTGTGCTCACATGTGTGTGTATATGTGAGCCTGTGTGTGTGAGTGTTGTGTGAGTGTGTGTGTGTTTGTGTGCGTGTGTGTGTTTGTGTGCGTGTGTGTGCCTGTGTGTGCCTGTGTGCTTGTGCGTGTGCATGTGCGTGTGCGTGTGTGTGTGTGTGTATGTGTGTACATGCGCGCGCCTGTGCACAAGTGCGTATTTAGGCAGAGCCGTACACCAGAGGCCCATCTACACTAATTCCATTTTCCTGCCTTGGGCCCATACATCTATTCCATTCCTATTTGACTACCTGCCCAAATGCTTTCCAAACGCTGCCATCGTCTGCACCTCGACCACTCTCTGACAGCTTCTTCTGTCTGAGTGAAAATCTTTCCCCTCTTGCCTTAAATCTGTGTTCCCCGGGTTTAGGCACCCCCACCCTTGGCAAATGACTGTGACTACCCACTGTATCTATGATCTCATGATTATAAAAACCTCTATAAGCTCCCCCACCCCTCAGCCTCTTACGGTCCAGAGTAAAAATTCCAGCCTATCCAGTCTTTCCTTGTAACTCAAGCCCCTCCAGTCCAATAAAATGCATCAAAATCCTTGACATCATTTTATTATGTTCTTGTTCTTGTATCTGGAACTGTTTGTGTGCCTCTTCCTACAGTTTTATTACCATTTGCAATGTTGTTTTCCCCTCCCAAAACCTGGGAAAATACTTTTGTCTTCAATTTCCAAACAAAATCACCGTTTTACGGTCGTGCACTTAGCTCATTGTGAGCTGGTTACTGTCAGATGAGAGGGGGGGGGGGGGGTCAGCTATTGTTCCCGCAACCTATTCTCACTCACAGGTAGGCCACAGCTATGGTTTACACCCATATGTATATGTCATCATATTCATTTCTCTGTTCACACTATTGTCACTGCTGTGGCACCCCGTCGACGCGATCGACTGGGAACGTTGTCTGAAGAGGGCGCACAAAATCGTTGAGGACCCACCCTTTCCACCCTGCAAGCAGCATCTTTCAGTTACTCCCGTCAGAGAAGAGATCCAGGAGGATCAGAGCCAGCACCACCGGACTGAGGATCAGCTTCTTCCCACGGGCAGTGAGAACGCTGAATGACCAAGGAACTGTTCACACTCACCATCCGAGGCTCTCATATTCACGAAACAACATTTATTTATTTGCCTGTGTGAATAATTGTCCCGCACATGTATTGTTTGTCTGTATGTACATTATGTCTGGGTGCGAGTCTGTGTGTTTTTGCACCGAGGACCGGAGAACGCTGTTTCGTCAGGTTGTACATGTGAAATCAGATGACAATAAACTTGACGTCCATAGGATCTTAAGACATAGGAGCAGAAATAGGCCATGCAGCCCATTGAGTCTGTCCTGTCATTTAATCCTGATCTGATCCAATTCCCCACTCAGCCCCACTGCCAGGCCTTCTCCCCATAACCTGGCTAATCAAGGACTTGGCCATCTCTGTCTTAAATGCACCCAATGGCCTGGCCTCTACAAATGCCTGTGGCAACAAACTCCACAGATTCACCACCCTCTGGCTGAAGAAATTCCTCCGCATCTCTGTTCTAAGCGGACGCCCTTCAATCCTGAAGTTGTCCCCTCTTGTCCTCGACTCTCCCATCATGGGAAACAACCTTTCTACATCTACTCTGTCCACACCTTTCAACATTCAACATGTTTCAATGAGATATCCCCCTCCTAAATTCCAATGAATACAGTCCAAGAGCCGTCAAACGCTCCTCATAAAGGATATTGTTTGACCTGCTGAGTCTCTCCAGCTTTTTGTGTTTTTACTACATCCGTGGCATCCACAGAATTTTGTGATTCACTTCACACAAACAAACAATACATACACAGGAAAAGTACAGGCAAACCCCACTTAATGTGATTCATTCATCTTAATTTTTACTCGCGTAAAACTAATTCATGTTAATAGAATCATTGAGTGGTAAAACAGAATTCTGTGGACATTGTGGTTGAAGTAAAAACACATAATGCTGGAGAAACACAGCAGGTCAAACGGTGTCCTTAATGTAGCAAAGGCAGGGATACTTAACCGATGTTTCGGGCTTGAGCCCTTCATCAAGGCATGGAAGAATGCCGGCGAGCTTCAGAATAAAAGAGTCGGGAGTGGGGGTGGCAGGACAGGAGATGATAGGTGGAGAAGGGAGGGAGGGGACAGCAGCACACAGGGTGGGGGGGGTGGAAAGGCAGGGCTGTGCAGGTGAAAGAAATGGAAAGGGGGAGGGGGAAGAAAAGGCGAGCAGGTTTAATGGGTCAACATTCATGCCATCTGGCTGGAGGGGGCCCAGACGGAAAATAAGATCATTTGCGCATATTTTATTTAGGGTCGTTCACATGATCTTGAGTTTTCGAGAAATTTCCAGAAAGATCTTGCGGTAAGTGAATAATTGCACATGTTAAGGAAATGGTCGCAGTTTTGCAAATCGCGGTAACTGAATCTTGCATTGAATGAATTAGCCTATAGCAGGGTTTGTCTATTGATATAAATGGATAGATTTTGTTTTGTGAATATGAGATGGTAAATGTGAGCAGTTCCTTTGGTTGTTCAGCGTTCTCACTGCCCTTGGGAAGAAGCTGTTCCTCAGCCTGGTGGTTCTGGCTCAGATACTCCTGTATCTCTTCCCCGACGGGAGTAGCTGAAAAATGCAGGGTGGAAGGGGTCATTAATGACTTGGCGAGCCCTCTTCAGACGACGATCCCGGTACATCACATCGATGGAGAGGAAGGGAGACTCCAGCAATTCTCTCAGCCATTCTTATGGATTGATCTCAGATCCATTTCTTTGCAGCAACCTTACCATACTATGATTCAGCCAGCCCAGACCCTCTCATCAGAGCTCCTGTAGAAGGTCGATGTGAGAGATGGGAAAATTGACCTAAAATTATGAACATGGAAGAAACTAAAGTTCATCAGTAAAATGGCTGAAACCAGTTCAAACAGGATAAGTTTGGGGCTTAGGATGCAGGAAAGCAGAGTCAGCACGATTAACATAAGAATCTTCTATCCTTTGTGACAAGACCATAGGACTAAGATAAGGAATGGTAAGGTACAATAGAATGTAGGAAGTTGAGGTAGTCTGGATCAGATAAGGGTCTCCTAGCCCTGGACAGAAGTACCAAGTCATACATTTCTAATTAGCTAACCATACACAGATTTATACATATGAAATTAGCCAACCCTAGATAGAATGAGTCAACTCTGCATATCAAGAGACTGTAGCCCAGAGAATCAGGAAGGTGTGAATAAGGACAATGACATGATGGGACACCCACAGGATACCCCCTGGTCCTCCAAGTGTACTGAAACTGCACGTAGGCAGGAAGAATTACCTATGCCAAACCCATCCAGGGGGCAGAAGAATGTAAGGGGGAGGGCATTCTGATACTGAAATTGACTGTATAAAAGTTGGGTGAGCCCCAGTATATGTGTGTATTCCCAGGGTAAGGGGAAGCACCCAACTTTGCATTGTTGTAGTAATAAATGTTCTTTGTTCTCAATTTTTGTCTCGAGCAATTTCTTTAAAGGTACTTTAATTCCTAACAAATGGGGGCTCGTCCGGGATCACACTCCCTCCACTGACAGAGTACCCCGACGACGAGAGTAGGTGCACCCCGGCTGATTCAGCTGGACTCACGGGCGACGGGTGGCTGGTCAGTGGAAGAAGCGAGTGATATCCGAGAAGAGGCATTGAGAACAAACGGCGGAAGGACGCGCGCTAGAGCAGTACTGCCAGAACTCGGTAAGAGTATTTTACTTGTTCCTAAGTATGGGAATAGCGGGCAGTAGAGATGAGAGTCCTGACACAGGACGTGACCACCAGATAGCTACGTACAGCCCGCTTGGGATGATGTTATCTGAGTGGGGCACAGGAAAGACCCGCGGTAAAGACAAACTGACGACGGTCAGGTATTGTTGTAATGAATGGGTGAGATACCCGGTTAAAGGGAGCTCCGTGTACTGGCCAAAATTCGGATCCGAGGATGAATGGATGTGTGAAGCTTTGAACTTATGGCTCTATCAAAACCAGCCAGACAATGTTGAGAGCAGGGAATATGCAGCCTGCTGGCTCAAGGGATCCATTGAACAGCTGGTTTTGAATGAGAAAGAATCCAGGGATAAGAGAGAGGAGGAACCTCTTGTCCCTGAATCACAGGGTTGGGATGTGTTACATTCCCTCCCTCCACCCTATGTTCCTCCTATGCCAGCTCCTATCTTTCCTTCCCCTCCTATGACCTACCCTTCTGCACCTTCCCCACCTCCCCCACCACTAGAGAAGAGAGAAGAGAGCAGGAGTGGTATGATAACTTGCTCACAAAGCACTCGATTACCACCTCTGTTGGCAGGAGAGAGAGGTAACTTTAATTCAGAACAGTGTGAGACTCTTCAGGAAGAAAGGGCAGAACCCTTTGATTCATTTCCCAGGGAGCAGGAACCCAGACCTAATAAGCCAGAAACCAATTGGATGAGACCACTGCGGGAAGTTCCCATGAGAGAGGGTCTCGGTTTCGTAAATGTGCCCCTGACCAGTACTGAAGTGTGTAACTTTAAGAAAGAACTGACCTCCCTGATAGAAGATCCCCAGGGATGTGCCGAACAGTTAGACCAATTTTTGGGACCAAATATATATACAATATGGGGGTCTCGACATAGAATCCCCAGCAGGGGAACAATTGGTACTAACAGGTTTTGTTACCAACTCAGCCCCAGACATTAAGAGAAAATTACAAAAGACAGAAAATTGGCATGAGCAGGGAATAACCCAGCTTCTACAGATCACACAAAAAGCATTTGTCCAGACATCTGAGGATAAGCAGAAAGCAAAGGCTAACATTTTGATGCAAGCAGTTAAAGTAATAGTAGATGAGTAACATGGAAAAGGCAGGGACTGTGTGCCAGCTCCTGAATGTTGGGAGAAGTGCAGGGAGTGGGAGAGTAGAGACCAGAGATAATTTCATAAATCACGACTTCCCACTTCAGTCACTGACCAATATTGATTAAAATTCATGCTAAAAATTAAATGTCATAAATGATCGTTTTTCAATACTGTAGAATTAGCGAATTTAACTACCAATTAATTCCAATTTATGAAATAAATTGTATTTAAATGTGATTTTGCACAGGGAGTACCTGAGAGTTGAGTGATGTTATAACATTTGCAGGGAGAAATGTTTGCGCAAATAGGGTGAGTTCTATACATCTTAACTTTAAGTGTATGTGAGATAAAGAAAGGATCTGATGTGTAAAGTGGCTGGATCAGCCAGTTGAAGGGGGAGTGTGCATGTCCCTTTAAGTGCACTGTGGCACTTGAAATTGAGGCTTCAGGCTCTTGTCTTGCAGTTAGAGGTATGGAGCCCTATCAACACATTTAATACATTTCTTCTACACATTCAGCAGTCAAGGTCCGTGAGTTTAAAGATCACCCACCTCTGGAGAATAAAGATACCTCTGGGGATTCCTATGGGGATTCCTATAAGTTTAATCATTCATTTCTCTGGTGCATTTTCCTCTGGAGTGAAATTAATGCCTCAGCACAATTTCTATGTATTGCCGCTGTTATTTAATTCATGATAACTTTCCCCATTCATCAGGTTTATATTTAAATCCGGTAGTGCAGAAGTTACATTGTAAATAATCACGGAGGTAAACCCTGCGCGACTGGATTCAGCTTAATGGAGAAATAAACCTGCGAACTGGTCTATGGTGCTGTGTGAGTATTGCAATAGGTGGAATATGATTTAAATTGGTGGCATAGTTCAGAACAATTGGGTGCATAAGAATAATAATATCATTGAGAACTCACAGATCTTGTACCAGATGCTATTCAGTACATCTTGACTTAAGGACTGGAAAAATTGGCATGTTAGAATGAGATTGGCATGGTACCAATATTTCTTGATTCAATAATGACTCCACAAGCTCCAGGATTCATGCAGCAGAACTTTTAAGTGGAATATAATAGAAACTAGCCTGTACTTAAATTATTGTGTGTGCAATCTTCATAAGAACATCTTTAACTTTTTTTTGGTGCCTGTTTTACAGACTGTTTTAAATAAGGCCAGCTCCTGTGAGCTGTGGCACAAGGCATTTTACTTAAGGCAGAACTAAAGGTTGAATATGTTTCAAGTTCTCTTGCAGGGGCTCTTGTGCTGCAATGTCTGTTATGTACTCACTCTAACAAATTGGAGGGTTGTGCCCCATACAGACAAGCAGCTCCAACTGCATTTTAATAAGGTCTAACATATTCAAAACCCATGCAAATATGGTTTGTGTTTCATTTTACAATTTTTACACTAACACAAAGGAAAGTCAGATTGTTATTCATTTTATTAAAATCTAGTGATTGGTTATATGTAAAAGCATGGCAAGAGGATCAACTAAAACCTGCCTGGGATGGTCCCTTCTGTGTACTTTTAATTACAGACACCGCAGTAAGAACAAGAGAGAAAGGCTGGACCCACATTCAAAGAATTAATGACAAAGTGCCATAATGTTACAATTTTATTCGTTTTTTTAATGGTTTATTCAGTTTTGTGTATTTTATTGCTGTTTTCAATGAGCTTTACATTTATCGTGGTTTATTCAGTTTTGTGTATTTTATTGCTGTTTTCAATGAGCTTTACATTTATCGTGGTTTATTCAGTTTTGTGTATTTTATTGCTGTTTTCAATGAGCTTTACATTTATTGTGGTTTTATTCAGTTCTTGCATTTTATTGCAGTTTTCAATGAGCTTTACATTTATTGTGGTTTTATTCAGTTCTTCTTGCATTTTATTGCAGTTTTCAATGAGCTTTACATTTATTGTGGTTTTATTCAGTTCTTCTTGCATTTTATTGCAGTTTTCAATGAGCTTTACATTTTTTGTGTTTTATTAAGTTCTTATTGTATTTTAATGAGCTTACATGTATTCTTCATTGTTGTTTACTAATTTCGTTGGAATATTGTTCGTTAATGTTTTAAGCCCCCCTGGAATAGGGGCAGCAGAGGTTACAATTCAGCTCCTTTAGAATGTAGACAGGGCATAGATTTAATGTATAGTCATAATGGGATATAAGGGATCCCAATACGGACCAGGGGAATTAAACAGCTTTAGTGGAGTACTCTCGATGTTTTAAGTACTTCTGGAGAAGGGGTAGCAGAGGTTACAGATTGTACTGTTTTACAGGGTAGAGAGGGCATAGAGGCAAGGTATTTAGAATACGGATCAGGGAAACACAGTGGGGATAGGCAGTCACACAGTGAGGCACCTGTGTACACAGACTAACCGCAAAACAAACAATGTACATTTCACACAAAGGGGGAAACTAACAAGCTAACCGCAAAACAAACAGACACTTCACACAACCACGAGACACATAATCCCCCAGCTGGCTCTCTCTCTCTGAGCATCCCTGAAGGGGAACACCTGTTCTCAGGGAGCTGCTGCTCATCTGGTGCTTATATAACGTGGAAAGGAGCGAAGTAGAGTGCAGGGTGTCAAAATCCTCACAAAGGACATTGGATTGTACATGTAGCAGAGAGAGAGAGAGTTGACACATATGCTAATGTACACAGACAGGCTGCAACTCACAAGTTCAATGAATGTTAGCAGACAAGCTGCAACACACAGTTAAATCACAAGAAACAATCCCCCCCCCAGCTTGGTCTCTTTTCATCACCCCATGAAAGGGAGCACCAGTTTCCAACAACGTGAGCTGCTTGACACTTTAATATCAGGCTCCAAACAGCCTTCGGAGATCGGTGGCCCTAGGGTTCGGGGCTGAAGGGGACATCAGATACTAGCCACAATCAAACGGAACCGCCTGACTACTGCTACTCGTTCGCTGCTGAAGGCAGCGCCTCTCACAGACTTCGTCGGGACAACACTTAACAAAGGTCGTGTGCTTCAAAGACACTGCTTCAATATTTCAACGTATGGGATGGACTAGACTCTTTACTGAGAACTGGAGCCTGATACTCCAAACCCTAATAAGCAGCTGGACTCGCTACTCTGACCTTCATGGTGCTCCCCTACCTAAAGACTTTACACAGACATTACAATTCGGTTATTGACCAGCTGGGTAAAACTACACCTTACACTTGAAAGATCAGTGTTACTGATCTAAAAGAAAAGTGAGGAAAGGGGGGGGGGGATCAGTCACACTGACACTAGTAACCAAAGATCAGTAACACTGATCATGGTGAAAGATCAGTATTACTGATCTAAAAGAAAAGTGAGGATTGTGAGAGATGGGAAAATTGACCTAAAATTATGAACATGGAAGAAACTAAAGTTCATCAGTAAAATGGCTGAAACCAGTTCAAACAGGATAAGTTTGGGGCTTAGGATGCAGGAAAGCAGAGTCAGCACGATTAACATAAGAATCTTCTATCCTTTGTGACAAGACCATAGGACTAAGATAAGGAATGGTAAGGTACAATAGAATGTAGGAAGTTGAGGTAGTCTGGATCAGATAAGGGTCTCCTAGCCCTGGACAGAAGTACCAAGTCATACATTTCTAATTAGCTAACCATACACAGATTTATACATATGAAATTAGCCAACCCTAGATAGAATGAGTCAACTCTGCATATCAAGAGACTGTAGCCCAGAGAATCAGGAAGGTGTGAATAAGGACAATGACATGATGGGACACCCACAGGATACCCCCTGGTCCTCCAAGTGTACTGAAACTGCACGTAGGCAGGAAGAATTACCTATGCCAAACCCATCCAGGGGGCAGAAGAATGTAAGGGGGAGGGCATTCTGATACTGAAATTGACTGTATAAAAGTTGGGTGAGCCCCAGTATATGTGTGTATTCCCAGGGTAAGGGGAAGCACCCAACTTTGCATTGTTGTAGTAATAAATGTTCTTTGTTCTCAATTTTTGTCTCGAGCAATTTCTTTAAAGGTACTTTAATTCCTAACATCGACATGATGACAGCTGGTAGCCTTGCCCACCTCAGGAAGTGCAGTCGCTGTTGCGCCTTCGTGACAAGTGAGGAGATGTCGAGTGTCCATGATAAGTCACTAGTTCAGTGAACTCCAAGGAACTTGGTGCCCTCCACTCTCTCCAATACAGCATCATTGATCTGTAGTGGAGGGTGGTTGTTCCCAGTCCAAAGCAAGCCATGGTCCTAGGTTACCACAGCTAGATATAGTGTGTGTGTGTGTGTGTGTGTGTGTGTGTGTGTGTGTGTGTGTGTGTGTGTGTGTGTGTGTGTGTGTGTGTGTGTGTGTGTATCACATGCACATACTTTATAAATATATAATATATATATATGTACACACACACACACACAAATAAATATATAATATATATATGTACACACACACACACAAATAAATATATAATATATATATGTACACACACACACACAAATAAATATATAATATATATATGTACACACACACACACAAATAAATATATAATATATATATATGTACACACACACAAATAAATATATAATATATATATGTACACACACACACACAAATAAATATATAATATATATATGTACACACACACACAAATAAATATATAATATATGTACACACACACACACACACACACAAATAAATATATAATATATATATGTACACACACACACACACACACAAATAAGTATATAATATATGTACACACACACACACAAATAAATATATAACATATATATGTACACACACACACAGAACACACACACACATAAATAAATATATATACTTCTTTGGCTTGGCTTCGCGGACGAAGATTTATGGAGGGGGTAAAAAGTCCACGTCAGCTGCAAGGCTCGTTTGTGGCTGACAAGTCTGATGCGGGACAGGCAGACACGATTGCAGCGGGTTGCAAGGGAAAATTGGTTGGTTGGGGTGGGTGTTGGGTTTTATCCTCCTTTGCCTTTTGTCAGTGAGTTGGGCTCTGCGCGTCTTCTTCAAAGGAGGTTGCTGCCCGCCAAACTGTGAGGCGCCAAGATGCACGGTTTGAGGCGTTATCAGCCCACTGGCGGTGGTCAATGTGGCAGGCACCAAGAGATTTCTTTAGGCAGTCCTTGTACCTTTTCTTTGGTGCACCTCTGTCACGGTGGCCAGTGGAGAGCTCGCCATATAACACGATCTTGGGAAGGCGATGGTCCTCCATTCTGGAGACGTGACCCATCCAGCTCAGCTGGATCTTCAGCAGCGTGGACTCGATGGTGTCGACCTCTGCCATCTCGAGTACTTCGACGTTAGGGGTGTAAGCGCTCCAATGGATGTTGAGGATGGAGCGGAGACAACGCTGGTGGAAGCGTTCTAGGAGCCGTAGGTGGTGCCGGTAGAGGACCCATGATTCGGAGCCGAACAGGAGTGTGGGTATGACAACGGCTCTGTATACGCTTATCTTTGTGAGGTTTTTCAGTTGGTTGTTTTTCCAGACTCTTTTGTGTAGTCTTCCAAAGGCGCTATTTGCCTTGGCGAGTCTGTTGTCTATCTCATTGTCGATCCTTGCATCTGATGAAATGGTGCAGCCGAGATATATATATATATACACACACAACATATATATATAAATATGGACACACACACAAATACATATATACACACACACACATAAATAAATATATAATATATATTTGTACACACACACACATAAAGTGTGTTTGCATTTGTTGGTTTTGCAATATCGTTTAAATCTTTATAAATACATATATTAAACCTATGACAATGTCCTTCTTCCTTGGAATGGCCATCCTGGTCTGGGGAGGGTGGGGTGTGGGTCTGTTTGAGTGGATCTCATCGACAGCCAGTATGAACGCGATGGACTGAATGGACTGAATGCATGCCTCCATCTGAGTTGAGAGCCTTTGACTCAATTGAAACGCTCCTTCTCTCTGCACCGATAATGCTGAACATCCCCAACACTGTGATCTATCTTAAGTCAGACTGTTCCTAGGGGCTCCAATAGTCCCAGCCCGCGGCCACTCATTCCGGCCAATCAGCGCCCTCTGCTGTTGCCGCCTCGAATTACTGTCGGCCAAA